>NW_019417621.1:188636-367081 GCF_000390285.2 Anoplophora glabripennis
CATCTTGACAATTCCCAAATCTGGATATCTCCCAAATTTTAATACTGGTAGTAATATGAGTAATAGTTACGAAAATATTAAAATTCAACGCTCAAAAAATAGGTATAAACAACAGTTACTTAGTACAGAGACGTGATTAAAACAACTGTCAAATTGTTTATATGAGTGTCAGCTCAGTTTTGTTTTAACTGTGGTAGTCAAACTACAGTCTAAAACCAATACCCGACAAACGTCCACTATTTTCTTTCACTCTAATACACATAAAATATTGGAACGATTGTCTGTGACAGATTGAGACTATGAAGACAATTATACCATCTTTTTTTGGCGCGTTTAACAAGTAATGAATTCACGTCAGCAACAACTGTCTTTGATATTTGGACATACTCGTGATGTAATGGCAATCTTGGAAGGGTTCTAGTGTAGATTGGTATCTTAGTAGTAAAACTGAACATAAGCAGCGCTCTAGCGACTGCACAGAGAACCATTTCTTAAATGCGGGTACTTTGAAATATAAAGTAGATGGATATTTAATTGGAATTTAACAACATTGTCTACTTCAAATTTATTTGATGACTCAATTTATATTTAACTAGCGGCCCGTCCCGGCTTCGCACGGGTGGACATTTATTTTAAACATTTTGGGATATAAAAAATATAGCCTATGTTACTCAGGGATAATGTAGCATTCTAATGGTGAAAGAATTATCGAAATCCGTCCAGTAGTTTTTGAGTTTATTCGTAACAAACATACATACATACAAAAATACAAATATTTCCTCTTTATAATATTAGTATAGATTTACATCATTAATGTTTTGTTGACTTTTCATCTATTTTCACATTTTCATAATGAATAAATACAAAATTATAACAAAGATTTTAAATATCAAAATTTCTTACTTATATTAATAGGTTTCTATAAAGAAAAGAAATGGTTACTAAGATGAAAAACAATAGAAAAGCAAAAATGGCCTAAAGAAAGTATTTTTATATCACACAGTTTTTCAAATTACCCGAAAAAACCATAAAATCGAAATGAAGAAAATTTCGCAGTTGCCGAAAAATATCAGAAAGTAACGAAGAACTGGTATTTTCATTTTGCTTCGAAAAAATGAAATTACTATACTATTGAGTAAATTCAGTAAAGTAACTATTACCATTCATCATAAAATTCAACAAAGGATTATATAGAAATTGAGAAAATATCGTTCAGAAACTAGAATGTACAAGTAAAAAGTTTCTTGTGGGGTAATAAATAGATGAGATTGTTGCAAAACTAGTTATTTCAATAGTAGGTACATGTGAACCAAGTGTTTTAATTAAAAATGTGGCGTTCATGGAGTGGTGTATCAACTGATAAAAAGCTGGAACGGGTAATACCTACATCTACAGTGTGGAAATTAAAATATTTTTTATTACACTTAAAAATATTATACAGGGTGTTAAAAAAAAAGAGTGTAAAATATTTAAGGAGTTATTAGTATGAACCAAAATAAGCAGAAAAGTCTCAATAAACATGGGTCCGCAAAGTAACGGTTGCGGAGATATGGAATGTTTGTTTTTTAGCCCCTTTTTTATTTAGCAAAAACGTTGTGTATTTTCTTATAATAGTTGGTTGATGTTTAGTGAAATAAACAGTACGTATTTGACAGTTGTTCTCAGTGCACAAGTTTTCTTTCGCTATGGCTGGTTACTCTAACGCAGAATTAACAGACATGCATTTCATGTATGGTCGTGCTAATGAGAACGCCACCGAAGCGCGGCGTCTTTATGTTGACGCTTATCCAAATCGCCAGATTCCTTCACAACGTATGTTTGGATGAATTCACCAAAGATTGCGTGATACCGGTTCCTTGAGCAAACAGTGCCATTTATCCGGAAGACCAAGGTCGGTATCCACTCCTAGAGCAGAAGAAGAAATTCTAGCACTGGTAGAGCAGAATCCAGGTACGAGTGTGCAGAGAATATCAGCCGAGGTAGGAATTAGTGGTCCTCTTGTTTGGAGAATCCTTCACGAGCAACTGCTTTATCCATACCATGTGCAACGAGTACAGGCCTTAAATCCAATAAATGATCATCAAGCACGTTTGTTTTTTTGCCGCTGGTTTCTACGTCATGATGCTGAAGACCCTCGTTTTCTTGCAAACATTCTTTTTACTGATGAGGCCGGGTTCACAAGAAATGGAGTGTTTAATTTTCACAATACGCATATTTGGGCCGACGAAAATCCTCATGCTCTAATAGAATCTAGACATCAGGCACGTTTTTCATTAAACATTTGGATGGGTATTGTAGGTGACAGGTTTCTAGGTCCTGTTGTTTTACCAAACCGATTAACAGGCGCTGCTTACCTCAACTTTCTGCGGAACACACTGTATGAGTTTTTGGAGGACATTCCTTTGAATCAGAGGCAACAAATGTGGTTCCAGCATGATGGTGCTCCAGCTCATTTTTGCATGGCCGTTAGAGAGCATTTACACCAAACTTTTCCACATAGATGGGTAGGGAGGGCCGGACCTCTTTTATGGCCTCCAAGATCGCCTGATCTGAACCCTCTAAATTTCTTTGTTTGGGGATATTTGAAGACATTCGTTTATGGTACTCCTGTAAATAGCCTGGAAGAGCTGCAGCTACGGATTAATCAAAAGTGTCAAGAAATCCAAACCAAGGAGGGTGTTTTCGAAAGAGTTCGAATATCGTTGAGACGAAGATGTCGTGCCTGCTTGGAAATGGACGGAGGGCACTATGAACATCTTCTGTAACTTTGTTTTTTGTTTGTTAAAAGCTTCCTTTGTCGGTTTATTCCTAATAAAATAAAATGTTTGAAAAACGAATAGTGGTCCATATCTCCGCAACCGTTACTTCGCGGACCCATGTTTATTAAGACTTTTCTGCTTATTATGGTTCATACTATTACCTCCTGAAATATTTTACACTCTTTTTTTAACACCCTGTATAAATATATATCGAAATATATCAAAATTATTGAGTAAACTATTATATTTATTATCCTTATTAATCATGATTATTTTACTTAAAAAATATTGTATTATCTAAGAATTATTATTAGCAGTTTTTATCAATTGTCTATTATAATTTTTTATTATAGACGAGATATATCACACTGTCATTTGCTGTCATTTCAAAATGTCTTCTCCTAGGTCTTCTCAACACCTAGCTAAATATAAATACATTCTTGAAATACAATTCAGAGCAGACCCCTGTTTTTTTTGTGATATGGTGGCGACTCCATACAACTAGTAACTTACTTAAATTTATTAATGTACTTTAAGTTCATTTCAATTTAACTTACTTTCTATTTCTCAGGGTTTCCGAGATGAAAATGTTATCGTATCCAATTTGAAACACCCTGTATACAAAGCATCGGCCTTTATGTACAAGACTAGAACACGTAGCTATGGAAAACGTCATTCCATTGTTTAACTTGCCATTTTCTGCTTTTCTTTAAAGTTCATTTTCATTTTAAAAGGGACATCCTGTACCAAACAATCGAGATTCGGCCAAAACACGGGCCGGCTGGCAATTGATATTCCTTGCGCAAGAAGGGCACAACAGCGATTTGTATGCGCTATTCGTAGCACGAATTGTATGAGGGAAGAAAGTACATCGTTACGTATACCAGTTAACAGAGCAATGACTCACGCCGAGTTCAATATTTGTCGCAATTCGCCATGACCAATTCAAGGTAGCTAGCTGTAGATTAGATGTTAGACTTTTATATAGGTATGGTTTATTTGAAGTTGAATGGGTAAACTTATTTAGGTAGCTGGTATTAATACATATAAAATAGAGAAAAATACTGATCAAGGTGAAAAATTGCAAATTGCAACACACTTATACAGGATGCCCTGATATGTCGTGTAAATAAACTAACACCGATTTGTGCAAGTCAAAATATGACTATTTAAATAAAATTTGAATCGCTAGCACTTGTACATAGATTTCAATATTTACATAGAATCAAAAATTAACAAACAGTCATGACGTCAGAAATGATATGATATTTCCAGTAACAAATAATTCAGTGAAAAAATAAATTACACCCACATCAAATCCTCATTATGTAAACTGTGAATAGCAGTTTTTTTTATCGAAACAATTTTATTTAGTGCTCCTTAAATAAGATCAATCGGAATTAAAAGAATGACATAATTCACGAAATCTACATTTTATTTCATTTTTATTATCAAATTTCTTGACAAGAAATTAGAGCCAGTATAGCAGGTTCTAATTTATTGATAATAATAATAATATTGATATTTATTCAATAGTACAAATTTTAGTGATATTCTGCAATTTAGGCGTTTGTTTTCATTTCAAAAATAAAAAAAAATAGATTATACGAGTTTGTTACTGCACTTGCTTTCGTCGGGCATACTGTACGATAGTACATTATACACTAAGGTAGAGAAATATGCTATTATAGCTGAGGCACCAAGATTAAAATACCGAGCCGCAGGCGAGGGATTTTTAGGTGCCGAAACTATAATGGCACTCTTCTCTACCGTAGTTTATATACTAGTATTTTTCCACTATTAGCTACTACACCTTAAATCGAGTTTCAATAATTGACATGCAGTTTCGCGAAATTTGAATAAATACTCTAAAAACGCTGATATCATGTTCATGTACAAGAATCAAGTGGGTACTCTTTTGTTTGAAATCAAACTTTGTGACATTTCACACAAATAAATTTGCAATTAATTTGACATTTCGCACAAAGAAATTTGCAATTAATTTAATTTAAAGCTATAAATCATGGAAAGTGAAAGTGAAATGGGCTGCACACCCCCTGAAGTGAGGAAAATGGCAGAGAATGTTGATAATCAACTCCTGCCAGAAAAGTCCAAACACCTTTACGTAAAACCATACACAGTTTTTAAAGATTGGTGTCTTACAAAAAACGTCGTCTATACCTCAGAAAATGTCCTACCAGCATCCTCTAAAGAGCACGAGGATAATAAAAAGACATCCAGTCCATGGTGTAGTTTTTCAATGTTAAAGGCAACCCTAAAATTAAAAGAAAATATTGACGTTGGAAGATACTATAAATATATAATAATTGCATACCTAAACCGAAAGAACACCTCTTACAGACCCAAGAAATCGCCTGTGTTTTCAGAAGAGGATATTACTAGATTTCTCACTGAAGCACCTGATGCCGCCTTTGTCACAGCAAAGGTATTTTTTTTTTAGTAAACTTCTAAAAACTCACTAATTCCATACTCTACCGGTAATTCTTGTCATTGGGATTGCAGGCGCCTGTAGAACTGATGAACTCTGCAAAATGTTGACGAGTGATGTGGATGTTCGAAGCGATATAATTATAATAAAATTACCTACCAATAAGAATGGTTCAGCCAGAAAATTTGTCGTGATGAAATCCCTGTGGATTGAGGTGGTAAAAAAGTACTTGGGGAAAAGGCATATACCAGATTTACAAAGATTATTTATTGGTTTCCGTAATGGGGAGCCAACACGGCAAAATGTGGGGCACAACACAATTAGCAATATGTCCAAAGTGATCGGAAAGTTCTTGAAACTCCAAAATTATGAGAATTACACCGGTCATGCCCTTCGCAGAACTTCAGCTACCATATTGGCTGATATAATGTCCTTAAAGCGTCACGGTGGGTAGCGACTTTCAGGGGTAGCAGAAGGATACATTGGAGAATCAATAGCCGATAAGGGACGCATTGCCGGAATGGTGCAAGGTGTTCAAACGTCGTCGTCATTTCTTGTCGTTCCTTCTGCCTCTGCAACTATTACTAGTGCCACTGTTAAGTATGATGTTTCACCCAAATCGCCCACTCCGAGTACAATTCCAAGCACTTCGTTTTCTCCAAGACACTCCGTGCCCGGAAATCAAGCTGATAATGCTGCTGGTGCCACTACTACGTCGTTGAACATTGGAAGAGCAGACATCAATATGACATGCCACAATTGCACAGTTAACTATTATTTCCGATAAGTTCGTGGTACTGATAATTATCTGTTAACATGATCTGGATATTTTCCATCTATTAAAAACGTGTTTCATAACCTCCACGTTCTGCGTGCTGTAGTTCTGTGCTTCTATATAACTGTCAAGTGTCAAAATTATTAAATGTCATTTTCATTATTTACCTTGGTTAATAAATCAAGGTCATTATTATTCACCCAGGTCAAAAAGATAGAAGTTTACGCGTCAAAGATAGGTCGATAATGGTGGGGTTATAGGCTAGTAGTGGAAAAAGTATATTAATATTTGTTGCTATATTTAGATTCTAAAAGTTGGCAGCCTTAAATTTGAGCAATAATAATTAATTAATTCTCTGAAATATGTAAAAAGAAATATAGTGAATTGTCACAGTTTCTTGAAGATGTAAAATACTGAGTTACACGAGTCACGAGCTCCTCCTACACGTTGCCAGTATACGCTTCCGACCTTCACTGGTCAGATTAAATAAATTGAACTGTACTTATAGTTGAAACGTGTTGAAGACTCGTCATCGATTGCAATTTACATTGTTTTAGCAAAACAAAAGACTGTTTCCGGTATTCTCATTGGCATCTATGAACATGCATCGATTTGCAGCATTTGTTCTTCACTGGATGACCGAACAACAGAACGGCAACTTCTTGAACAATGACGATGAAACATTCATTCAAAGGATCATAACGGGAGACGAAAGTTGGGTTTACGGCTACGACATTTTACACAAGTTTAATCTTCACAATGGATTGGCAAAGGATCCCCACGCCCCAAAAAAGCACGCCAGTCTCGATCCAATGTCAAAGTGATGCTCACTATTTTTTTCGATTTTAATGGAACTGTGCATTTTGAAATCTTGCTTGAACCGTGTGTATCACGGCGCTTTACAACGGTTACGTGGAAAAATTCGCAAAAAGAGAGTTGTGGCGAGACAACTCATGGCTGTTCGGTTATTTTCTAACCAGACCTCGTATTAAGTAGCAGATCGAATGATATTTCTTTTTACTTTCCTACTTTGTAACAAACAACACACTGTCATTTTTGATATATTACCAAGTAATACATTTATATTTTATTTGCGTATATTCTAGGCCAACACTTTTACCAATAAATTCTCTATTGAAAGACCAGCTACAACTTATACTGTCTACAAAGCCCTGACATCTACCCACACAGTAACTGTGTACTTGAGTGTATTTCCAAGTAAATTCTAATCGGGAGACACCTATAACATAATCTTTTAATTAACTGACTATTCAATTACTCCCATTCAGAAACAAGGACCATTAGACATAAATATTTATAAGATTCAAATCAGATTTACAGCTGTACGCTACACATGGTTGCTGTGTGTGAAGTTAATGAATATAGTTATTATAAATGAATTACAAAATACAATAGATAGCCTAATGCTGTATTTGTTGACAAAGACAAGTTTGAACAATAAATTAATTTCTTTTGTTCGGAAGATCATCGTGTGTAGGAAGACATTTGGGATTTGGATTAATTACAAGTCATTTTTTGAAAGAGGCGGTCTTAAGGGCATATGGACATCTATATGGAAGTATTTTTGGTCTAGGTAACCAAAAATTTCACAAAGACACGCTTGTGCTGAACGAAATACTTAATCATTAAGGTCTCTGAGTATATCGTAAGTGATGAATAAACCAGAAGTCACGGTACCGCAAACATAAAGAAACAATAAATAATGGTATGTTATCTTTTAACTGGCGATTATGAAATATGTAAAATAACAGAAGCAGCAACACTAATGATCTCTGGAGTTAAGAAAAATTAGCTGTTCTACTCTAATAGAAGTTATGGAAATTTACATAGATATTTTACACAAAATATGTAAACTGAATTTACATGAGCTGATTTGGCTCAACCAATGAGATTAGTAGTAGTTAGATTAGTGTAGAGAACTGTGCTAGTTGTTCAGTAGGCATGTTTAGATTCATTTGCGGCGTAATGATATAGTGTTCTAACCTCGGTTCTAACTACCTAAATAACCTTATAAATAAAAAATGAATAATATAACTTTGTGTAAATTATATAAATCCCTCGGCATATCTTCATTTAAAGAGATTGAAGAGTATGAGAAGCATAACCATATTGAACTTTGACTAACCTTTACATTCAGATGTCCAGATTGTAGCTTAATTAGTATTTAAGACCCATTTTCCTTATTGTTTTGCTTATACTATATTTTGTTTTCAAGTTTGTGCCCTCAAGAAGTGACCATTGCTCTCGAAATAGTTCAAAAACTCCACACCATAATATACCTGGACGCGAGAACTATGCAAAATTTTCATCAAGAAAAAAGTCTTCATATAAATGAAAATACCTAGGATGTTGCATTATGACGTAGAAATTACAGGAAACTATTCTGTATGCAGTATGCACCTACTGGAACTCTTGAATGTTATTCCAACTTGGAAACGTCCAAACAAAACCTATGCGTTCGTAATGTAAACAATCCGTTCTTCTGGTTAAGGCATTTGTGACAAACAAAGGGAACATTGTTTTCATAAACAATCTTTTGTTAATTAACAACAAATAAAGTACTTTGGTAACTACATATACAACAAATTTTAGCTTTTATTGTGTTTGTTTATTTTTATATAAGAATAATCTCTAATTTATTAAACTACCTATATTTTTATGCCAATGATAAATATACCTTACATACAGTTCAATACCACCGTAACTGCAAATTTTTAATTTTTGAATTTATGGCGGTATTTCAGTGCCAACATGTTTAACTTCGAAATGAAATACAGCCACAAGTGATTAAGTTTTAAAATATACCATATTTTGCAGATATGGAAGATATGGCGCAGATGAGGCTCCTTAAAATATTAAAATTTCAGTGCAATAACGCCATATCTAACAAAATTCTAATATTATCTCAAAGTCTATCATTCTTCTATGTATGGTTATGTATCAGCAACATGTAAGTATACTCTATCAAAATTTTAAACAGATACCTGTTCAAGCTAATTAATTATGGAACTAATTAAACAACACCATTGTTTTATTTCCTTCTACTCAAAAATGTTATAATTTACACTTGTGGCGGTATTGAACTGGATGTACGATACGATTAATTAAAGATTAGCCCTCAGGAAGTTCTTTTTTTTTCCGAATATTTCCAAACCTGTCCCACATAAAACATTTGGAACTTAAAAAGTTAAAAAATAAATTTTAGTCATTCTGTACCTAAAATTCATTTACAAATTAAGCTACTTACTGAAAAAATATGAAACGCACACAGTCCATACACAGTATGTTTTGAAAACAATTGACTATCACATAATTTTGCAAGGGAATATACAAATTTTCCAAATTGATTGTTAAAAAATGAGACTAGTTATAAATACCTAGTGAAATTAGGAAAATTGCTGGAAAAACAATTTAATTTCTACTGAGAAGGGAAAACATCATTAATTAATATATTGATCAAACATGGTCTTCTTTTACTCCTATTCTACAGATTTTTTTTAATTTTATTTTATGGTAGTAATAAATAAATAGCTTTTCCGAGTTTTTTTGTTTCGAAATATTGTATTTTAATTTTTTTAATTACGCTTAATGACTAAACATCGTATACTTTGCGGCGACAAGCAAATACATGAACAGTAGTAACCTACATTATGCTAATAAACAGCAATACGCGTTGTAGTAGCAGAAATAGGCTAAATCTATGGGAAGCCTTGTGCCGCTCTATGCTTACGATACACAATGCTACTGACTGCCATAAAAACTTGTGCCATACACTCAACCAAGCAAAGCGTCAAACTCACTCACACGCGACAATGCAATGCACGGCTAAAATAGGGCATAAATACCGGAATTGTTCACCGGCACGCCAAGCCGACAGGGTGTCGCTACATAGGTATCGAATAAATTGATCGATGCGAGACTTCAGAACAAAGGCAAACATGTAGCTACATGTTATTGTACAATGACGCGGATAGTGGGATTTATTATTACGTGCTGTACCTATACAGGGTGTCTCAGGGTGACGGCCCATTAGAATTATTTCAGACTACTTCGATATGAATTTTTTGAAAATTTGGGGGACCGGGTTTTCAGGCATGACCTTCTCAACTAAAATAATGGCGTCCACTACCACTTCCGGTTATACCGAAAGTCGCCATCAACTTGCTTATTTTAAATGGAACACCGTATATATTATTGCAACTTTGGATTTTACGTGTAGGTGGACTTTTATGAAGTTTCCCTATTCCTAAAATTAACCATTTTCAAGATATTTAATTTTTTTCAAAAAAATTGAGAGAAACAGGGACTAGCTTCATACCATGTGTACTTTATAGTAAGAAAGATAAAGCAACAATGTTTATAGGGAGGACAGCTAGACCCCTAAGCTTCCCATGCATACTTTCAAAGTGGCTTAATTGCCTACAAGGTGCTAGAAATTTAATGCCGAGTTTAGTTAGCTTCAAACCTTCATAAGTCGGTTTTTTAAATGGAACACCCTGTATATTTTTCTATATTCTGATACACAATTGTATTCTCTTTCGAACGGTATCAGGGTTCCCTATACTTATCTCTTCTAGTTTTTAAGATATCTACTATTTTTTGTGTAATCACCTAAAATCATGTAATTTCTTGCGATTATAGCTGTGGAATTTTTAGCAAAACTTCAAAACAAATGGAAATAATTCTAATCGGCCGTTACCGTGAGACACCCTGTATATTTTATGGTAGGTAAGTTAATTAACAAAATTAATCATAATCTACAGTCCTATTTTACACGACTTATCATCAAAGTTACATGTGACATAATTTTAAATCAATTTTACTGCCAAATAATGGTACTAAATATCGAAGTACCTACTTAATACAAACGCCAGTTTACTGTGAATGTGCATAAAATACCAAATTTTTTAATCAACGTAAAAATACAGTTAAGTAACTGTTTAAAAGTTTTAAAGTTTAATTACAGTTCCCCAAAGTTTGGAAAGCCCCTCGAAAAGTCCTAATTAAAATTTGGAAACATTTTTTGGAAGGTTTCGGACTCGGTTTCAGATATTTGAATAAGACAACTTTCAAGGGTTCACTTTTAATGGTATAAGGGCAAGATCCCATTAAAGGGTGAATCCCTAAGCTAAGATTCTAAAGCATTTCTCAGCCTATGTTCATACAACTTTTTCTATTATTAAGCCACAAAGCAAGGGTGAGCTAATAGCTAGACATAAACAAATATGTATGCTTTTGGTTACATTTTCTAAGCCGTAATTTTTTCGTTTTTTGAAAACTTTTCACCCCAATTTAGTGATATACTTACTACTTAAAAATAAATCAAATGTAGATGGTAGAAAAATAAAAATCAACCAAAAAAATTGTATTATCTAGGACTAGGTTATTGATCTAGCATGATATTTTCTGTACTCTGTAGTCACTTAACCTGCAGATCACTGCAAGAACCAAAATTTTTCGCATAAATTCCACGTGTATTCCGGGACTAAGCACAGGCGATAGAAATATGCTATCCAAATTTTATCGTTAAAGTGCGGGAAAGAGTGTCAGTCTATAGATACCTAACCATTGGCATTTTATGACAAGTTATAAAATTAAAAAAAATGCAAACAAATGAACATATGTAATAGTGTAAATGAAAACAAGATACTAGATATAAACCATAACGACAGTAGGAAATGCCTATCTATGTTAATGTATGTTTATAAAGATTTCTGTCCGCAGGAAGTGGTCTAAAAGACGAGCTAAAAGATTGCGAGATTCATTGACGATGTCATATGGGCTAGTCTAATATATTTCATTTCAAATCGAGCTTTAAATTAAGTACCTAAGTAGTTACTTTATTATTCTTATAATTAAAAATTGAGTGAAATGGTTAAGTAGAGTGACCTATAAACGTGTTCCTCATTCTTCTCTTCCGTTTGATTCACTTCTTTACACAACTTTTTCAAATCCGTTCATAATTCATTGATAATGTATTTATATCTACGCACCCAATTTTTAAAAAAGGTTTATCAATAAACATTTAACATTTCAAAATATTTTGTTAAAGAAAAATATATAATATAGGTACGTATATGCTTATTTTTATTGGTTTATTGGTTTATTAAAGATAACTTCAATATGTAGGTAAGTACTAGCCATTAAGTCAATTATTTATACCAAAGTAAATGAGATGTACCTACCTACTTTAAACTATTAAACATTATTTAACGTAACAATTATTACGATACAAATGTATTAAAAAAACAAATTATGTATGGGAAGTAAATAGTACATACTTAAATTACATGAATTATATAACATTTAATTTACGTTTATTTTTCATTTTCATGCTTTTATATTTCCATCTTTTGTTGGGACAATAAAAAATACAGACAAAACACAAATGGGAGGAAATATGTTTGTACATCTATCTACAACCTTGAAATAAATTGGTCAACAGTCAGTAAGCATCAAGAAAAATACCTACAAAGATTAACGAATGTTTGACATTTAACTATTTCTAATTACTTAATGATTTACCACCCACAGAAAAAGGTGGCTCCTACGTAATCCACAACACTCGTCCCATATAAAATCCCAATATTCACAGAAATATTCATTTCCACGTGAACATTAGAAATAATTTCACACCTCAGCAAACCAGCCGATATTAATACGACAACACAAGAACATTTAATTAAGTACTAAATAATTATTGATATACATTACAATAAAAACTTACCGGTAGTCGTATTTCCCATACAATAACATTGCTGAGCAATAAAAATCACAAGAACCAAGTAATAGTCGTACCACATATTGAGAACACAACACGAAACTGTTAATTAGAGTCCATATTTCAGTTATTACAGCCGGTATGAAACGAGTTATTTCACTTCAACACCTAACGAAGCATTTGACTGCACCAGCAACACCGTCACTCCCCAACGATTTCTAACAACTGAAATAAAAACTTAAATCGCGCGTTGCGGGAAAGGTAGCACGCCGTCACGTGATCACAACAAAGAACCTGTTGCTGAGAGGCTAGAAGAATGGACCAACGGGTCCACCGATGCCTCCAGTTCATTTTCTATTTCTAATTTCCCACATCCCACTGCGATTTCAGGTTTCAAAATTATCCAGGTTCAGGTACCGTAAAACTAACAAATATAGCCGATTTTGAAATATTTACGTAGGTATTTTTGCCTAGATGTTCCATATTGAAAATTTAATACCTAATATTGATCTAAAAATATATTTTTAGATGGCAAATAAATTTTTGCAAAAAAAAAAAAATTCAAACATCCCTTTTCAAATTACCCCGTGTTGCATTAAATTTACGTATTAGAATGTGGGTAGTAATTTGAAATGAAAATATGTTCATAAAATATTCGGACATAAATAAGAAAATCATGAAAAAAATTAGTTTTATTAATAAAATCGCTTAAAAGGTGTAACATATATACAGAGTGTATCACGAAGAAGGTCCATTATGATTATCCTATTTTCTATTGAATAAATCTTTTTGATAAACCCCTGTATACAAATGTTCAGATTTCAATTTTGAGTACTTTTTGAGTACTTTTTGAGATAATCCTCCTGAGCCCTCTTCTATACTGTATACAGGGTGTTAATTAAGTATGTACAATAATATTCAACAGACGATTATTTGAATGATTTTAAGACAAAAAGTTCATATAAACATTGGTCCGCAGGCGCTTCGTTTTCAAGATACAGGGTGTTAAACTTTTGTAAAAAAATTGCTATTTCGTAAATAACTTAAATACCCTTTACCCAATTTTGTTGTAATTCGGCAGTGTTACTTGTAGTGTTATGGGGCTAATTTAACGCTTACTAGATTAGATTTGTCAAATTCAGTGGCGTCCCGAGCGGTACCTTATCGAATATTTTTGACAAAAAAAAATGTATGCCGCTGACTTTTTTGTAATTTTTATATTTTTAGATTAAGCACCTAAAAATACAACTTAAAAATAAAATCCACTTAATTGCATATCCCTGGACCAACATTATTAAAAATATTCACAAAAGTACCGCCCAGGACGCCAATGGACTTAACAAATCTAATCAAGTTAGAGTTAAATTAGCCTCTTAACACTACAAATAACACTGCCAAACTACAACAAAATTGCTATTCATGAAATAGCAATTTGTTTTACAAAAGTTTAATACCCTGTATCTTGAAAACGAAGCATCTGCGGTGCGGACCAATGTTAATATGAACTTTTTTCTTAAAATCACTCAAATAATCGTCTGTTGAATTTATTGTACATCTTACTTAACACCCTGTATAAAAAGAAAATACATATATTCTTCGTTCAAAAAGTAACATATTTCAAACAAACAATAATGATTAAAATAAAATATTAACAAAAATTATACAAAGCCCAGTTAAAACTAGGTGTCTTTTTAATGTTTCTAGATTTCCTGGCTGCTTGTTCTGTGGAAATAATATGGCCCTTCCGTGTTTTTTCTTTTATCTTTCGAATATTGACACCTTTTACACAATTTTATATTCTGTGTCTTGGGTCTCTCTGTGGGACTCAATCTTTGCCTCTTTATTACTTTTAGTTTCTGCTATACAGGGTGTTTCTGAAATAAGCGCACGAAAATGAGCAACTTTTTTAAGCAACTGATGGTCTAAATGCTTGTTTTCGAGAAAATTAAATAAGAAAATTAACCATAAATGTAAGCCGACCCTGTGCATCTTGTGCACGTGCGTTCTGTGTTGCACTATTTTCTGATCAAGAATTTGCAGATATGGTGTTTGTGTACGGAAAATATCAGAAGAATTTAAATGAGACTATGAAAATCGAACCATTCATTAAAGATTAGCCTCTGAAAGTTTTTTCCGAATATTTCCAAAACTGTCTAAGATAAAACATTTAAAACTACGTATTCGTGTTGTGGTGTGAATTGTGAATCTGCGCACGGCGCAGGTACAGCTGGGTCTGTCGCACCAAGGACGACTTTAAATTTGTTTAAACATTCATGTGAATTTTATTTTTCAATTTAAAATGCAATGTTTTAGACCATCAGTTATTTAATAAAAGTTACTTATTTATACTTCGTGCCCTCGATCATTCTTTTCAAGGAACGCAGCAACACCCTGTATAGACATTTTTCGAGGCTAGAAACCGCTTTTTAAATTTTTTTAATAAAGAGAAAAGTAAGACAGAACAACCTCTGGGACATCTGAGTTACAACCTAGTATTTGGAAAGACAAATCAACGATGGGGGTAAGTCACTGACTGAAAATAAATGGCTGGCCCAGAGCAGCCGACACTCACAACGATGCCCCATAAGATACTTAAAAAAGGTTAATAAAAATGTTTGACTACTAACTGTCAAACGTAAATTTCTTGTTTTGAATTAGAATTTTATTCTCTATACAACACTCTCTATAAACAACCAATTCACTTTCCAAAGCTCCCCACACACGCGCTTCTATTCCATTTATATTTGATTCTACTCTTAATAAAGAAATTTAAACTGGTAATAGGTCAGGCCAGGTTTTGCTGTAACGTAAAACGTACAAAACAGATCTAAATCGTAAAAATGATTCCATTAAAATTATCTTCAGCTTAAGTCATATAAAAAACGAGGATGCGCCAATTCTAATATACGAACCATTTTTGGATGTGAAAATATGATGTTGTATCTACCCATATGTTTACGTCACTTGATAATAAGACTCAAAATGTAACTTTCTTTAATTTTTCTGATAATCCCAAGCTGTTGCAGCCTACGCATCTTCTCACCATTCATTTTATTATTCAAAAAAGGCAACGTTTCTTCAACCATATGAAAATGTGGAAATTAATACGTTTTATGTACACGATATCAATTTAAATTGTCTGTTTATATACAGGGTGATTCAAAAAACCGATGACAGACTTCTAGGGTAAGTAATACATGAAAAATTAAGACGAAAAGTCGTAATAAACATAGGGTCGCAAATGCCTCCTTAACGAGATACAGGGCGTCAAAGTTTCTGTAAAATTAAAGCGTAAAAATGACAAAAAGAAGCTTATAATCTAGTTTACTTAACTCACTTGTACACATTGACATTAGTGACAGGCGATGTTTAATTTTATTTTGAATAGCACAAGTCTACTATGCGAAACTAAAATGAATGAAAATAAAATTGGATTTACAAATTTTCTACAAAGGTGTTCTCTTAAAAATGGTTGCTTTAATCCAAATTTTGCAAGAGACCAATTCGATAGACAATTGAACACTTTACACGAAAATAGTGCCCGTTTGACAAAATTAGCAATGGCGTAGAAAATATTTTTAAAAAAGGGTCACGTTGACCCCATCTCTACGACACTGCTGCTCATAAAATTTTGAGTTGATCAAACATTGGTCTTAAGGTGCTAACTATGCATAGCAAATTTGAAATAGAAATGTTCAGGCATTTTGGAATTATTGCAGACAATGTTTAATTTTACAGAAACTTTGACGCCCTGTATCTCGTTAAGGAGGCATTTGCGACCCTATGTTTATTAAAACTTTTCGTCTTAATTTTTTATGTAGTATCATCTACCCTAGAATTCTGTCAGCGGTTTTTTGAATCACCCTGTATAGGCAGGCTGTGATTGAGTATATTGGGCAGGTTTCAATACAGTTACTAAAGGTCGTTCAGCGAATTGTTTGACTAAAGAAATTTGACCGAACTAGTCCGACAATTCGTTGAACACAGCCATTAGCTACCGTAATGTAAATATAGTACAAATGTGACGTTTGAGTCAAGTGACGTCATGCGTAAACGGACGAAATAGAGGCGGTTGACGAACATACGGTTGACGAACATACCATCACTTAGCAGTTTGCTAGCTTTTAGCTTTACATCAAAGGAGTGCCGTGATCCAGAGATAAACATATATTAGTCCGGCCAAGTTTTCTAAAGCAATAATAGCAGTCCATATTCCAATAGAGATTAATGGTATCGAATAATATGACCCAAGTCCCAATATGTATACAACCAACTCTACATACATACATTGTACGAAAGGAAACTGTTATATAAATTTCAATTTGATTTATGGAAAATAGTAAATAGTTATTTGATAATTCTTTTTATATGCAGAAAACAGCATTATGTAATTTGTTTACGTAAAAGTTATCATTGTTTTACGTTTACTCAGGTTATATACAGAAATATGTATCAGTTTGTACCTATTCAAAAAAGATAATTGTTATCAAACGACGAAATGTACGACTAAAAATATGTATATAATTATAGTGACATTTCCTTTATTATTTTATTATTATTCACTAAATTACAGCATAATTTCAAAAAACTAAACTAGTAAAACATCTTCCAATATATACAAGGTGTAGCTTTGAGTGGGGGTCATATTAATACAGATACTTCCTTTGACCTTTAGAAATACGTATCAATAGTTTATTTTTTTAAATTCCGTCATAAACTTGATTTTTTTAACCTTTTTTTTTAATAATTTTCTTACCCCGCCGCTGGAGAAGCTGGTGTAACCTCAAATAACGGCGCTTTAGTCGCAGCGCATGCACAATTCCATAAACAGTACTTGACAAAAAACTCAAGCAGTAATCAATAATGATAAATGAAATACACAAAAATAAATAGTCCTTGCGGGTCTCTCATCAGTTC
This sequence comes from Anoplophora glabripennis, assembly GCF_000390285.2. Classification (NCBI taxonomy): domain Eukaryota; kingdom Metazoa; phylum Arthropoda; class Insecta; order Coleoptera; family Cerambycidae; genus Anoplophora; species Anoplophora glabripennis. The sequence continues at coordinate 206,279 of NW_019417621.1, forward strand.
TTACAGACACTTAATATAACACCTTCCTCGTCGCTTCCCTATGAACAGTGGCGTACACACGGGGGATTGTGGGGGTTCAAACCCCCACTATGAGCTTTAACTTTTAACAATAATTATATACCTATTCAAACTTCCTATTGCCGTACCTATCGTACTTGAATCGGACTAAACGTTGCAACGTCGCTTTTTAGTTTCGTCTGCTTCCCTGTGCTCTAGTTTCGTGCCGCGAAAATCTTACTGCAAAGTGTAACCCCCCCTTACAAAAAAGCTGTGTACGCCACTGCCTCTGAATAATGGTTGTTAATTAGACAACAGACCTGTCTTCAAATGTGGAACAACTGAGCCCCTTCGCTTTGTCATCCTTCACTCGCACTATCTCCCTTTACATGCACTATAGCTTGCTTACAATTTATGTAATACACAAATATTACAGTGGCGGCATACACAAAAATTAAAGTGCATTTTAAAAAACTAATTATATGTCGACTAATTTGTTGAAAAAAAAAAAATTTCAGATTCATATTCAGGGGAGCACATATTATTGCCCCTAAAAAGCTGACCTCCACTTAAAATTACGCCCTGTATAACAAAACATATTTTTTTTTGTGTAGATAGACTTTCATTTTTACGATTTGTCGATTTCGTACGTTTTATATACAGAAAAATCTAACCCGACCTATCAATTTAAATTTTTTTATTACGAGTCAAAAAAAGTAATACCGGAAGCCTCGAAGCAAAGTAGATTTGCTGTCTCTACACAGTATTAGTTTTCAGATTCATCAGTATCACCTTCAACCCTGTAACGCAGTATGATCTTTACAGTGCAAATGATCATTACTATAAAGTATTAGAATAAAATAATGTATACGGTGTAATACCGATGTGCTATTTTCATTGTTCATATTGAAATATATTTACTTATATAAACAACTGTTCCGAGGTTCTCGTTTTTGAAATACAAGGTAATAAAAACTTTAAAAAATATATCTGCTGAACAAATGAATTAAAACAGGATTTTACAGGCACAATAGATGCTTCAAGTGGCATCAACTTGAAAAAAATTAAATCTCAACTTAAGCCACTGGTAATAAGTTCTCAAAAAGAAGCGCTACTAAAAATAAAAATATATGATTTTTGAAATGTAATTTTATTTTAATTAACTTCTTCACATTCCTTTTCCTAAATTGATACAAATTAGCAGTTTATAAAAAATTTTATTAAGATGATTCGTGTTAAAAAATACATGCCTCAATACAATTTTGGATACATTTCATTTTTTGCAAGTACATAAACAAAATTTTGTTTTAATATTTTCATTTAATAGAAATTATTTTTATATTAAATTTTTTAACACACTGTACCTCAAAAACGAGCGCTACGAAAGCAAATATTTATATGAAAAAGTTCTTAAATGTAGATGGGAAATTTACTTTTCAATAAATTCATGAAATGTTTGTGCATCACTCCAATGTGGGCATCTAAATTAGTAAAACTAGACCCGATTTTTACATTAGTTTTTCGGAACCACCCTATAGTTTCCACAAATTAAAAGTAATGTGCTTCGTTACTGGTAAAAAAAGAGTATCAATTTTATTTTGGATTTATTAAATACTTTGCCCAAAACATAAATTTTGTTATTTACATAATTTACATGGTTTCAGATGTATAACTACCTACATGATAAGACATTGACAGTAGGTATACGATTTAAAAGAGTATTTTTGTAAATTTTTTTTTATACAAAAAATAAGCGTATTTAAAGAAATTTTTTACAGTATCGTACTACTATAGAAAAAAATTATAAACATCCTAACAGCTAAACATTATAAATTATATAGGTAGTTGCAAGTACAAATAAAACTAATTAATATGTATTTTTATTACATTCATCCTTTTATACAGTACATACAAAATTAAGTCGATAAAAAATAGTTTTGAAATTTCTTATAACATGATACCACTTTGCCAGTTATAACTTTTCTAACTGAAATGGAAAAAATTCTCCAGTTGATTATACAAAGCGTATATAAAGTAACACATCAATTCTATAGGGGGGTGGTGCTGGGGCACATTTATTTTTTTTGTTTTCATTTTTTTTAGTGATTTCAAATACAGGATGTTATGAATCCCTTCAAGGGTTAAATTAAACCCATTTAAATCAAGTATGACTGCTTCCTTAAAAAGTTACAGACCATTAGTTATTTGCTAAGGTACGATATTTCATTGAAATTTGTTCAAGGGTTTTAAGGTAAACAAATTAAATTATAGCCTTTTTTATTTTTTACCTAAAACATAGAGGCTGCTAAAAACATCTTTAACATTTTTCATATATGGTAGAAATTTTGAGAAATCAAGCAACACCAATTTATTTATGTTAAAAAAATATACTTGTTCCAGAGAAAAATGCATTTCAATTTTCTACTGCAGTTATCTGTTACGACAGTTGAGTATTTGAGGATATTCTGAAGTAATTAAACTTATTTTTTTTTTTGTTAAATATTTTTATGATTTACACCAACTTAAAAGATCAATATCGGCTGGGGAGTATATCTCAACAGGCATAGACTTTTGATGGTCGTTTATATGATAAAAAATACCAAATTTTGTTATCCCAAAATACTAGACTGTCCGCTGCCAATAACTGCAGTAGAAAATTAAAACCCATTGTTCTCATTTTAAAGACATACTTTTTTTACCATAAATAAAATTATGCTTCAAGGAACACCTGCTTTTTCTCAAAATCTATACTAATAAAAAATATAGTATAGAAAATAACACTGCATAAGGTATTCCTAAACGACTTGAGACATTAGGTAAATATTATTGTTTACCTTTTCATTTTCGTGATTAGATACCTGAAAAACAGTCCTATACCACGTTTCTATTTAATAATGGTTATAAAAAAACTGAACAAAAAATGCCTTTGCAACCTGTAATTTTTATAACGAAACAAAATTATTGTAGTAATATAAATTGATCTAAATCAGTTTATTTCACCCAATTAATGAATGAATCCATTCTTTTAGACACTCACTATACACAGGGTGTATCTAAATAACACTGAAAAAATGTAAGGGGCGATTTTCTGATGAAACTTAATAGGGGTCTTTTGTATAAAAAAATTTTCTCGCATTAAACAGCTCGTCTTTTTAAAAATGCATTGCATTTATTTTTTTTTATAAATTTTTAACTTTTCGAAAAAACTTGAAGAGTTCAAACAGTTAGTAAGTGAATGGGGCTTTTTAGACATATTTTTTAAAAGGTAAAAAATTTACTGAAAAAAATTATAAGAATGTCAGGGGTTACAAAAATACTTCACGGTTGAAAGAATTTCAAAAACTGTAGTGTTTTTGACAGATGTTTACCAAGTTTCTTTCTTTTTTGGCTTGATATACATGGAAGATAAATAAGAAAATCAATTTTTTTTTTAATTTTTGGAGGAGCGTAATTTTTCAGGGGTTTTTAAAAAAATTTTATACCAAAGACCCCCTATTAATTTTCATCAGAGAATCGCTCCTTACATTTTTTCGGTGTTATTTAGATACACCCTGTAGAAAGGGACAGATAAAAACTGCGCCTTTATTCACAATTTTATTAAATGAAGTGATTATAACATCATCGAAAAGCTCTGTGAAAGAGCTTTTTTAATGATTTTACACATTGGGCCTTTTCCTTCAGAACTTTCTTATGTATTGATGTATAAAAACTAATAAATCTATATCAGAATTAATATGTACTTGAGTACATGGCAAAGGATTTGGAAAATAAATTTATTTTAGTTGCAAAGTTTTTCACTAAATCTATTAATTGAAATAAAACAATAGGTAAACAAGTAAAAAAAATCTGAAGGAAAAGGTAAAAAATTACGAAGAAAATAACGAATATTCATTTAAGAAAATCATCAGTCACTTAATGAGTCACGCCCCATCCTGTATATAAATCATTATACAGGGTGTTTCAGAAAGACCTCCCGTAACTACAGGGGGTAATAGTACAACAAAAAATAAGAATTTTTTGTCTTATGAAGATATGTCTTGTTTTCGAGATACAGAGAGACAAAATAAAATTTTTTAAATAGAATTTTTACGAAAATTTCCAAATGGCGCTATATATTTTTATGAAATTTTGTATTCCGGGGTTTTAAAGAACGCCAAATACGCTGGTCTCATTATTTTTTGGATATTTCATAGAGGGAGCTAGTTATGCTACATTCCTATTACATTTTAAGTTCAAATTTTTTTAGGGTTAGATTTTTTATCATTCGGGCTCTAATTTCTAATGTACAATTTTATTTTCTAATAATAATGTGCTCGTGTTAGAACTTCTTAATGTGGACGGTTTTCGAGAAAAAAAGCTTTTAATTGAACTCTTACAATATTACAATGTACAAAATAAGTGACTTTTCTCAAAGTAGGCTTATATCAAAACTTACTGATGGATGTCTCATAAACAAGGCATACATTCTTAATAATATTTTTAACTTTAATTAACTTTACATAAAAGTTTTTTTGACTGTAATTAGTCATTATTAACTAGTCACTAACAATCACTAAAATTTTGATATAAGGTTAATTAGAGTTTAAAATATTACTAAGAATGTATGCGTTGTTTATGAGACATCCATCAGTAAATTTTGACATAAGCCTACTTTGAGAAAAATCACTTATTTTATACACCGTAATGTTGTAAGAGTTTAATTAAAATCGTTTTTACTCGAAAACCGTCCACATTAGGAAGTTCTAACAAGAGTACATTATGTATTTTTAGAAAATAAAATTGTACATTATAAATTGGAGCCGGAATAATAGAAAACCTAACCTTAAAAAAATTGGAACTTAAAATTTAATAGGAACGTAGCATAAAGAGCGCCCTTTATGAAATATCCAAAAAATAATTAGACCAATTTCATATAAAAATATTTCGCACCGTTTGGAAATTTTCCTAAAAATTCTATTAAAAACATTTTATTTTGTCGCTCTATATCTCGAAAGCGAGAGAAGATAGACATATATCTAGTTCATAAGAGAAAAAATTCTTATATTTTGTCGTACTATCACCCCGTGTATTTACGTGAGGTGTTTCTGAAACACCCTGTATAAGACTGATTACAAATAAAAACCGACTGCTCCGTTTCCCAAAAAAAGACATTATTTTTCACGAAAAAACAGCGAGAACTTTTTCGACATCCCATTATAATAGTAGTACATTTCATATCGTCAAAAAAGCTTGTTCGGCCTAGAATAAAATCGCGTCTATGAGAATAAAAAAATTAAACATTTTTGTATTTGAAACAATGTTTGATAATTAAATACCCAGGAAATCTCTAAAATATAAACTGCTTTAACAATTCTTCGGTGCATCTGAACTTCAATAAAAAAAATTAATAATTAATAGCATTATAAAGGAGAATTTTTTTTTTCACTCTTTAAAAAAATATATTTCAACTGAAATTAAGAATATATTAATTAATGAGGTTAATTTATTTCAATCAGATCAGTTATAATTACAGGAAAATATAATCAACGATAAAAAAAAAATAAAAAACGCTAGTTGAAGTCGTAGCCGCAAAGTGGTAAAAAATAATTTTCCTTCATTATATTCGGGAAACCAATCGAACGAATCTCATCCCGATATAATCGTTCCGCCAAAACATAATTAATCACACAACACAGCTAATAAAAAAATGCAAGTAATTTTATACAAGTTAATAATTAAAATCATCACAATAAACCTCATATCTCAATTTGAGACAAAAAGTTCAATTTCTGTCACGGAACCCTGTGTTGTGGGCAGTACACCTTAAAGTCAACCTCGAGAAACTGCCAATCGCTAGACCTTGCGCAACATAAGTGCATCGTATTCAAGCACCCCCGCTTCACACAACAAATATTAGCCCCTTTTAACTGACACAGTTTACACGGCACGTTACACGAAGTCCAAACCGCCTCTTCGAGGCCCACGATTTTCGGCCCGACGAGGTATATGCCCGGGGACCAGACGATGCAATCCTCGTGAGCCCAGATCTCGAAAGTTTCATTTCCTGTTGCCGTCACGCCGAGATATATATCTGTTTGATCCGACTCTAACGGATCGGATTCCAAGTATTTCCTTTTAGATTTCTTCCCTGAGCTCTTCATCAAACTACACTCGTCCAGGACTCTGGTGATCTTTTTACTCTTGAAATGTTTATCGTGAGGATCGTCTAGCCGTCTTTCGAACTCCGGACACTGGGTTGTGATGAAATAAGGTCCGAACAAGTCACCCGGTGGGATAACGTCACCGTTCGAACTTGGTCCAGACAGTTCGCTCGCGTGGGGGCCACGTTTGCAGAAGGCGCAAATCCAAGTCGTATCTTTGGTTTGAGCATCATATTTGTTACTTAAAGTGCTACAGTGGAGGCCCTTAGAACGGACCTTGTGCCTGTACTCGCTGTCGTCATGGAATTTCTTTGTTTTGTTTACCTTCCTATCGCCGTCTTCCTCGTTTATTGGCGTGTTTACGACACTAACTGAAAGAGGCGAGTCGCGAGGTCCTCTGATCTGTATAAATGGCCCCCTTGATCTGCTAGAACTTGCGTTACTTCCCGAATCATACGCGTAAACGTCTTTCACAGGTTCCGTCCTGATATTATTTTGTTTCTGGCCGGTTGCTTTCTTAGTTTTCGTTTTTGCTTTTAGAACAGCCGCCTTAGTCTTTTTGCTTATTTTCTTCTTTTTCGGAGTCGTTTCAAGAGAATTAGCCTCACTATTTCTTCTGGACAAAGGCTGCTTGCGTTTGTTCTTCTTTGGAGAAGGAGATTTCTTTTTAACCTCTGTTGTCGAAGACACAGTAACGTTCTCTTGGCTAGTAGACGGTAAGGGATCGTCTAGTTTTAAGAGAGGATCCTCCAATTTAGAGTCATCCAGGTCGAGTGTGTCCGTCTTTAAAGGATCGCTAGAATCTTCTATTCCGGCAAACATCTCCTCTAGTTTATTCTCCACCTCCACAAAATGTGTGTTTGTGGCTTTTTTTTGAGCTGGCGTGACCAGTGTTGTCGAACTGTTACTCAATGAGTCAGATAAAGCTTCCGTTAGGTTATCTTTTGTTTTTATCACGCTCACGGAGATGGGTTTTGTAACTGGTTCAGTTTTTTCCTCTTCCCTAGGTATTTCTAAACTATTAACTTGTTGTTTCGCTTTGAGACCCTCCTGAACCATAGCCGCAATGTTGTCTATCGTTTCAGATTCCGAAGAAGTCTTCCTTCTTGTCTTTGCAGGAAGAATAGCTTCCAAGTCGTCGGACGATCTTCGCCTCTCTGGAATCTTGTTTTCTTCCAACATTTTCCCGACGATACTTATCGGATCCGGTTCTTTTTCGGTTTCCGGTGCAGTTTTGGTTTCTTCTGGCACGGGCTCAAAGTTTTCAATGGTAACTTTCTCTAGTTTCTCGTCGTCCTTCGAAACTCGAATAGTTTTGCTTGGCTTTCGTTTTCTCCTCGATTTATTACTATCTAAGCTATCTTCGTTACTGTAGGTCGAAATGGCGTCCTCCTCTCTTATGCATGTTGAAGTGGGAACATTGACAATACTGCTTGAGTTACTGTTTTCGTCGTAACTGCTCGCGGGTTGAACAATTACACTAACAGATTTTTCGGTTGGAGGTTTCTCCACCTTTTCTACGTTTGTAGGTCTCTCGATCACTGATTTATCGATGCTTTGCTCGACTTTATTCTCTTGGATACTGGCCGCCTTTTCCTGTGTAGTATTTAACCTTTCCAATATGGAATCTACTCTTATATTAGATCTCTTTTGAGTTTTTGACGTTTCTACGGGTGTGATAGAAGTGGTTGATGGTAACACTTGGGTGCTTATACCTGGGCCAATCACCGATTTCAGTCCGGGGCTATCAGATTTTACTACTGGACTTACGGACTTCAATATGGGGCTTGAGGGCTTAGGGTTGGGACTGGTACACTTCGTAAGTTCCACAGCTTGTATGTCTAACACACTAGCGGGCAAACTGTTTATTTTATTAGTGTCTCTAACACTTAAACTAATCGGTGTCGTAGGTAGTTCACCGTTTTGGTTACCGTTTCTCGTTAAACTCAGATCCACGCAGTCTCTGGGGAAAAGGGGATCATTTTTTAACATTTCGCTTAACATATGAGTGTGAGGGTGTATCTTCATCGCCTCTGTTGTAGTTGGGGTGTGCCATGTTGGTTGGTGGAGAAGGGAATGTTCATTGGACATATGAGCCAATTGTGGCTGCCTCGGAAAATAATTTGGTACCTAGAAGAAAAACAATATTGTAAAAATTGATAATGTTAAAAATACACATGTTAAGAGACAAATTAAACAATAATCTTTTTAAAAATAGATGTGGAACAGGTGGGTGTGTGCTATTAATAAGCATCAAGTACAAATAGATGCCGCATTCCCTCTGTTTTTATTAATATTTTTGATTTACAATTGAACTATTGAGAATCTAGGTGTTCAGAATGAGGAAGTACAAAAATATTTGCAAATGAAATGTTAATGTCCTTAATAGATTGAGATAATCATAACATGTATTTGTATTGAATCAAAATCAGATTAAGAATTGTTACCTTCAATCACATACAGCTACATGAAATTATATCACATCTTAGTGTTATTGTCACTAAATTATTAAATAAAATTAATACCAAATTAACCTGAAAATTTGATTGTTTTATAATATAGCCAACACAAAAATGTATTAAAAACAATGAACCAGCCTGTAGGCAAAAAAAGACAGGTTTCTACCACACCTCAACAATGAAATCATATTCATTAAATAATTATTTGGCAATTAGAGTAGTTCTAAATTTATACATTTCAATTTAAATTTGCTCTGAAAACCCATATGTAGGAGAATACCAGGGACTGAGAAACTGATTTATTTATATAGGTAATGTCAAAATACAAAAAATTCTGGTATGTACATAAAATTATATACATTCTTATAAAGCTTGTAAGTACAACAAACATTACAATGCAAAATATTTGAATAGCTGTATACAATAAAATAGTCTTACAATTTTAAATCTAATTTTGATAATTGTCTTGTTATTAAAATTAGATATTTAAACAAGTATAATAATAAGAAACACCTAATTTACAAGATAATAGGTTTTCTTTGTGTGTTAACAAAGCATTTCCAAACGCATGTTTAATTTAATTAATTTTTTAATTTGTGATATTGAATTTGCCATTAAAGTTTGGTTAAATATCTTAATTACAACCTGTATATTTCATTATTCATAAGGTAAAATGACCTGTACAGCATGAAATTAAATTTCTTAAAAATGAAATTCTATTGCATCTATTATTGCAGTAAACAATGTAACCATAAGGGACATCAAAATTGGCATGACCTTAAACGTCCTCATTTCATATAATTTTAACTATTCACAAACAAAAAGCAAAGTATACAGTTAAATTAACAATAGCTTACTGGCAAAATAAGCCATAATGATACCATTAACGTAAAACAAATGCACACTATGTACTTACTATTAATTATTATTGATTACTGATCCCATTTAATAAAAAATTTAGATAACCTACTACTAACATACTCACAGACTATTTTATTCAAATATGAACAAACACCTAAAATACTCACCTACTTACAAAGTTAAACTGAATCAAATCTATGAAGTTTTTTATGTTTTTATATAACATATAAAACCTTTTTGGCCAATCTATGACAACAATTTAGAAATATTGAATTAAAACCACACTATTTACGTATTCATCTTACCTTGAACTAACATATGATGCATACACAAACCAAATGAAAGTATAGCTCAATGTCCTTTAATTTCCAGTAGTCAAATTCTTTTAAAGATAACAGAATTTAACTCACAGCAATACTTGTACAATACTAATGACACTATTAACTTTTTTTTGACAGGACAGGAGGTAACTAATCCATGTTGGCTTATGAAAACTAAAATCATTTTAGCACTCACCAAATATTTACTTAAATGTTAGAAGGTTTTCACTTAATTACTTATGACTCATAACAAAGTTCACTTAAAGGATCGAGTTTTAAAATAATTTAATCTTTTAACAACAGACTATATAGCCACCCATGTGTTTTTTTTACCATGTATTCAATGCTAATTAATCTTGTATGTACTATATTAATTTTTATGTATTTTTGTTACGGAACAAGTGAAATTAATAATGAAGAGAGGGATAAAAATTTGATGAAACATTCGAGAATTATTTTTCAAGTCTCATAGCTGAACAAGAACAAATACTGTTATATCATGCTGAGGCAATACCTCTTACTATCTGCCAGTTACAAGGTAAAACAGCTTAATCATATAATACATAAATGCAAGGAATCAATAAAGATGTGTAAAAGGTGTTTGTAGTGGTTAAAATTGATTGAGGAAAACTTTTAACCTGTAGTTTTAGTAGTACTTTACCTATAATTTACTTCCAATGAATTTAATTCTTCAGCAATACATCACTTATAAGAATATGCCTACATAGTGAATGCACACATACCTTTTTTCATTCTTATTATAATATTAAAAGGTTATAATGATATAAATCCACAAAATAGACACCAATTTGATTTGTTTGTGTACCTATAAATTTTTGACCTTTTTATCGACAATATTATTTATATTAAAAAAAACAAATATTGTTTATCAATAGTGTGAATCTTTTGATGACCCAAATCATTTGGTTTTAATTAATTTAAATTAGCAAAATAAAATCAAGCACGATCTCTGATTTCAAGATAAATCTACAGTATTCATAACCTAACAGATATCAAATATTAGTAACATTTTATGACCTGCTAGAAGTCCTGATCTGAAATCAATTAATTTTAATAAATTATGAAAATAATTAGTAAATCTAAGCCACCTAATTGATATGAATTGAAGTAATAATTTCATTTTGCAAAATTATTGAAAATTCATATTTACCTTTTTCCTATTCCTAATCCTGTCTTAATCATACTTAAAATATCAAAATATTTCAAAACATTGAGGAGCTTCTGTCACAAAATTTGTTTAAAAATTGGCAATCCTGTATATAAAATAAAGAAAAACATTTTTACAGATTGGAAACAAGAGCGAAATTTTATAAAGAATAACAATTTCTCATAAAGTACAAATAAAAAATGTTCTCTCTTCGAGAGATAATCGTGAAACCTCCGTATGTGCAACTATATTGATTATTTATTTAGCAAATTTTGTTCTCTTTTCTAGTGCGAAAGAATCTAATAAACTTCCCCTAAAAAACTGTAAGGGTACCCCACTTATTATTAGGTATCAAACTGAATTTGAAACTAAAAGAATAGTCAAAAATATTATATTAAAATGTTTTTTTTTTAAATTACCCATTTTACATGTTATAAGAAGAATTTGACAAATTTCTTATATTTTCACATCAACACAACATGACATGCTGAACCGAGAAATATTTTTGATACTAAAAAGTGTCTACCATCTAAATTGAACTCTGTGTTTGAAACAGACTGTGAAAGGCAATATGTCACCTATTTATATTACAAAAAAAATGTATATTTTTTTAGTCTTTAAAAGTAGAGAATAAATTACTAAATTTTATTATTATTTTTAATTATTAATAAGATCCATTTGAAGTAGCTTTAAAAATAATACTGCACAGACTTGACTTATGATTTTAGAATATTGAAAAAAAGGCTTCAGTGAATGGTGAATTCTACATACAACATATCAACAAAAAAATGTCCTACAAACATTCCGTTTCCTAACACATTTATAGATTTTTTTTATTAATTTGCAATGTAGAACCTGCTTTTAAAATTAGGCCAAGTATTTTAGTTACACGTTGTATGCAACCTAGTTTTTTTTAATAGCATACCCCCTATAACTTCTACATGTATTCTTTGAGTGAAGTTTAACATCCAGAAAGAAGGTCACGAGATGAAAATAACTGTATTGTTGTTAAATTGCCAAACACAACAACAAACTTTATTTATTTATGGAACACCCTGTATATGTTTACTTAGCTGAATAGAACTCTTTCTTATGATTACACTGATTTAAGGTTTGACAGGTCAAGTCTATCTGCAATAGTATAGGGAAATATGGCCAAAAAAAAACAGTGTCTTATAAGCTAAATGTGTTGGACAAAGTCTTAGTTGCCTGGCACATATTAATAACCTCTTTCTAACACATTGTATTTATGGCACACTCTTTTGAGGATATTACTTTTCCATTTAAAAAGAATATTCCGTGTAGTAATGAAAAAGTGGCTATCTGTCAACAATGTAATTGTAATCATTATATCGGCTGTTAGTCCTTATCAGATTTGACACAAATCAGATAAACTGTATAAAAGTCACTTAATTAAATATCAAAATACAGAAAAACATTTCCAACTGCACTTACTTAAATGGCATTATATTTTTTACACTTCTGACAGAACTATCCTTAGGGTTATCAGGGTAAGGAAAAACGGTGCTTGTGCTTGAAAGTTAATTTTGTACTAGATCAGCAAATTATTAGGTCAGGTATTAAGCTGCATATCTACTGATACACTGCTTCAATATTTCAAGGTTAATATATCTTAATACAGGAAAAACAAAATTTTATAGAAAAATGTGTATAAAAGTTAAAATATCCAAACATATAATACCTCTGTAAAAACATCAAATATGATTTCATAAGTTCTGCCTGCTATGTAAATTAAGTCGTCTTTATATTTGTATTAAGAGAGGGTTACCCATTGATTTATAGATATAGATTCAAATATATTATTAGGTTGTTATTAATTTTTTCATATTTATATCAAACACTTTCAGAAGCTATTTCACCGACATGAAAATCATGTTAATAAACAAATTGGTATCCATTTAATAACTAGTTTTATTTTTTCCTATATTCAGACATTTAATATCAAGGAAAATACAAATTATTATAATTAAAATGAATAAACAGTTTTTTTTATTCTCAAAACAAGTTATATTTGGTTCAATACCCTATAAAAACTTTTATTAATGCCTGATATATATTTTATATAATTAACAAAAATTTGATCAATATATGTATTTAAATTTTTCATAAACATATCGGAAAATTTAAATATTAATATCTTGTATGTTGTTAATTCAACATTTTAGGATGTTTTTACAAAGTTTTCTTCTTAGAATGGCTTGAAGAATCAGTTCCCTTCATTTCATATTTAAGATTTTTTTGGGTCGCAAAAACCCTATATTTGTGGATAAAAATTGATCGACTATGCAACTTTCCCAAAAACAGTGTATTTTTAGCAATTTCAACTGCTATTTTGCATAAAATGGAAATTTCCGTCGTTATATGTGACATGCAACTCAGAAAGCCTAAACTCAAAAAAACTTTTAATTTAATTTAATAATTTTTAATTTAAAATTTCACTGAGAATTTTCGTAGTTAACGATATCTAAGAAGTAATAAAAAACTAATAGATATATTTAGCATCCTCAAAAACTGTACCAAATTTCAGTAATAATAATAATAATAGTAATATCTCTCATTCTAATCACAAGGATTAGCCCAGAAGTCGGAGACTTGTGTGGGGGAGGGGGCGGCATGGTATTATTCAGTAGGCCACATATGCGCCCAGGAACGACTTACGTTGATTAGCTCTAACCACCTTGCAATACTGTTTTGTTTATTTAAAAAAATCAACTTGTCAAAAAAGAAAGCAGCGCTTTCCTCGTACAAATTTAAGAATGCTAGTTTTCTTTTCATAAACTTTTGGACTTTAAGCCTTCTTTTTGAGATATAGAAGTTTATGACACAATGTTATAACTCTAAATTAGTGGTTCTTAACCTGTGGTCCACGGTAAACAAAAGGTTAAGAACTGCTGCTCTAAAATCTTTTAAACAAATAAAGACAATTGAAATGAAATTTTGTGTGCATCATACATGAATAAAATGTCCATGTGTGAAAAAATTAAGTCTCAACCCATTAGCCTGGGAATGAGACATACTGGTCATTTTTTTTTAATTGTGGTGTACGATAGGATTTTTTTTTTAAAGTATGGTCTCAACGTTTTTGTATGGTCCTTAACTATTTTGATACAAATTAGCAATATATAAAGATGACAAATTTAAATAAATTTAATCATTATTTAAATAATTTTACAAAAGATGACAATATGATAATTAATTGTTTGAAAACTTGAAACCGTTAAAGGCGAGAGTTAAATAGGCATATGTTTACAGCGGGTGTAGTAAAATGATGATACACTAGCCTATGACTAGCCATAATAACTAAGATCGACCTGAGTAAAAGTCTCTTAGTTTCCAGGAATCTGTGAAAACATTATCAATATTTCGAGTGCAACAGTTATAAAATTAAGAATTTTGTTATTATGCTTTTTGATAAGAATCTTGCTATCAAAGGCAATAAACAAATTTTTCGTTGCCGTTACGTCGTGTAAAACAAGCTCATTTTGATTTTATTTTTAAAATACTAAATTTCAACGAAAATGCACCATCTTATTTTTTTGTATAAACATAAACAGTAATTAATTGTTATCTCATTTCTAGTTACAGTAGTCTGAGCAATTTGAGAATTAGTGTTGCAAAAAAAAACCTTGTTTCTATTTTGCCTTTTAACCCTTAATTAAAAAAAAATCTAGTCAAGTCATTTTGTAGAAAAATAACTATATATTGTCTTCTTAAATAAAAAATAGCATACTCTTTAAATTGTTTTTAAGACAAAGGGCCAGTTTTACTTCATACATTTTATTTTACAACACTAACAACTAATCATCAAGGGAAACAGAAAAAATAGAAATTGTTTTTACTGCATTAGTAAAAGTCCTTAATTCTAATAAATACTAATTTAGCGAAAAACGGAATCACAGAATACCTAAATTTCTTGCTAATTATATAACTACGACAGCCAAAACATTGATCTAGAACAGTGAATTTCACAAACTTAAAAAAAGTGCCAGGAACTCAAAAACTAAGACTTATACTAAGATCAAATTTAGTTATTCTAGCTAGTCGTGGACCAACCCACAACCACTTGCCGACTTATCTTTGAGTTCAGGATCATCCTGTATAAGAACACGTTCTTAAATTTGGAATGAATATGCTCGTTAATTTTTTATTCGTTAATGTGTTGCCCTGTACTTTGCTTCATTCATTTATAGCAAACAATTCTGATGTAGACTTTTTTTACATTTAACGTTTTTGTCTGTAAACACTTTCATGAAGTAATATGTTGTCAATACATCCAAATAATGGGAATTTTTTAATACTTTCTCATATTACATAAAAAAAAAAAAACAAAACACACCACAGAAATGAGACAACCCTCAAAGCCAAAGGCTGTGCGGAAGGGGCCTACATTTGAAAAAACACGTGAATCTGTTCATTTGTGTAGTTGTCATAAAAACAATATTGTATTATTAATAACAATGCACAAATGATTATAAAAAGTTATACCAAAAGAAAATATTACTGATCTTTGAAGCAAAATATTTTTTGAACTGAAAATGAATACAATATTGAAAATAGTAAATATTAAAAATATTCATTTCTCCCAACCGAAATAAATTACAAAATGTAACTAAATCATTAGACTTAGTTACATATTAATGCATTCTAATCTAATCCATTCCACTATCCTGTATCAGTGGTTTTCCGTTGTGGCAGCTTTCATCAATAATATATATACGACTGGTAGACATTTTGACAAACGTCAAATTATTTATTATGATAAATTTATAAAAAAAAAACATGAGTCCCGAAATGTGTAAGCAAAAGCACATTTGATGTAAAAGAGATGAAATTCAAACAACAAATAACCCATACTTTGTTCCGGCCCCACTCCCCTATTTTGCCACTGCGCATCCTACCTACAGGGCTCAGATGAATTTGGTTTATATGTATACTTTTTTAATTTTAGAAATTAATGCTTCTGTTTCACGGTTTTATTGGTATGTTCTCTGTTCTCTTTAGTAAAATATAAATACCGCTACTTCTTAATATATGTATGCATTTTCCCAATATACTTACAATGGCTTAACCATACCTAATAACAATGATAAGGTAAGATTTGGGTAAAAATAATTTATTTAAAATTTGAAGATATTATAAATTGTCAAGTTAATACTCATAATAAAAACGTTTTTGTCCAAAAAATGTGTATTGAAATGTAGGTAGTATTACAAGTAAATATTAAATCAGACTTTTAATTATATTTTTTGCACGTGTTTCAAACTAGTAGGTAAAAAGAGTTGCTACTTCATAGCTGTGTTCTAATATAACTAATTGTAAGTAAATCATTATTAAATTTGGCATTAAAATTCAGTTAATTCAACACTAGCTTTACAAAGATATCTGATAACTAAGGTAGCTGAGGATTATTTAAAAAAAATTAAAGATCTATATAAACCCCACCACCTACATGCCAAAATACAAACAAAAAAACAGCAGTAAAAAAAACCTTTAAGATAGTAAATAGTTATTTTGAATTAAAACTACCAACATATGTAATAAAAATAACTCACCTGCAAATGATTCCATGCAGTGTTAGCAGCTGGTACCTGCCGGTTATGTGGATGATGTGGGGGACCACCAGACATTATTATGGCGATATCGTTCTCTTCTACATCAATAAACAACACGCTCACAGTAAAAGTCAGTCAGGTTGCATATCTTCAAACTGATATCCATTAAAATAGAGATTCAATCCAATAAAGGTAAAATTGTATAAAGCTTCTCAATATATCACCAGCACATTAAAATCTAGAAAAAGTAAAAAATAGTTCTGTTAGCTATATATCATGTTACTTCAAAATTTCAGGGCTTTATTTTTCTCTTTGTTATATAGAGAAAACTATTCTGGATAACTCAAGTCAACATTTCAAAGTACCTACTTACTACTAAGTATTCAGAAGTGAGTACTATTGTACCAAGCTAAATTTATCAACCACAATTATTCACTACAAATTAATTTTAAATACTTTTCATACCTATTTCCTACTAAATATCAACTGTTTATATTTTTTTTTATTAAATTTCACTACTTGGTCTTATAAAAAGTAGGTACAATGAACTACATTTTATTATTTAATTACATACTAAAACTGTAGAACATATTTTGATATTAGACAGCATTTTTGTCTACCTTAAATAGAGTAATAAATTAAGTATGCAACTGCAATTATACTTAGCTGGATATTTTAAATGCAGCACAGAAAACGTTACATGGCAGTCTATTTCTCTACTAAATGATATATCCACTAATATGTTTACTACGTTTGCAAAAATCAAAATAATGGTATTACATACATTCAATCAAATTGTTACAAATGGATCAAAATAAAAAAAGATCCAGAGTTGAAAGCCATTATAAACCAAATCGATGTTTGAAAAATAACACTGATATACTTTACAGGGGCAAACACATCAAAAAACAATAAGTGTCATTTCATTTAGAATACATCAAAACATTAAAACACACCTAAAATTTCAAGATGCAAGTTCCATACACGAGAAATATTTACGAAAAGTTCAAGGCACGGCCATAAAAGCAGCCGACACGCAACAATGGCGGACCCGGTTTTGTATAATGTTTAACGGCAGCGCCATCTTTCATGTATACTCTTTAACATTGCAAGTAATTTATTGTGAGAATCAATTCGAGCGCGTGTTGTTCTCTATATTACATAAAATAATAATTGGATAGAGAGAGAGCAGTGTATTAGACGTGTGTCCTTAAAAACTCAAAGTGTCATTAAATAGGGACGCAAAAGTAATTGCAGTAATTGATCAAGAACGCAAACATCAGAATGACTATATTTAACATAACTTTTTGCATATCAATTTAACTTTTCTGTACATTATAAAAGTTCTTACCCTGCAACTGAAATTACTTCATTCCATCCAAAACACATTTTCAAAATATTATTCAAACATTCCATTTTCATTCTTGATTTTCCCGCTTATGACTTCCACTGCGCAGGCGTAAAAGCTGTCACTTAAAATTAATGGTACCAACATACATATTTTTTAAAAATGAAATTTACCAGACTTTGACATTAGAATAAATAATCATGGCTGCGCAAGGAAATCGTGGAGTTTCTAGAGTTTTACAAAAGTTGGAAAAATCGGTTACTGATGGAAATTATTATGAAGCCCATCAGATGTATAGAACATTATATTTCAGGTACATAAAACTCATTTAATGCCTAAAATTATTTTGTGGCAAAAAATGCTAGAAACTTCTAAACATAACCTTATCATTTCAGATATTTAGGACAGAAAAAATATAAAGAATTAAAAGATATGCTATATAATGGTTCCCTATTATTTCTAGAACACGATCAGGTATTGTATGTTTGAACTAAAAACCTAATTTGTTTCTATATTTTTTCTTGTAGCAGTTGAGTGGAGCAGATTTGGCTATACTGTTGATAGAAGTTTTGGTTAAATCAGAGGAAGATGATTGTTTAACTTGGACTCCAAAACTCACTAAAATATTCAGTAAAATAAGCCCGTCTACACCTGAGAGGGACACTTACTTGGCACATGCAATACGTTGGTCTTCAAAAGGAGGTTCTTATGGTCATCCATTTTTACATCAGGTAATCTCAAAGCTTTAGTTGTAGAGAATGTCCTACTGAATAAATTTAACTATAATTACTCCATAGATTAATATTTTGTGTAAGAAATATCCCTACATTTTTTTTATTACCATGTTTTAATTTCAGAGTATTGCTTTAATATATTGGGAAGAAAAGAATTATGCCGAGGCAAGGCACCACTTTATTTATTCTCAAGATGGGAAAAGTTGTGCAAAACTTCTTATAGAATTTCAAAGAACTCAGGGATTTAAATGTGAGGCAGACTTATTTATAGCTCAAGCAGTGTTACAATACTTATGCTTAAAAAATAAAAGCACCGCAAATCAGACATTTACAAGTTATACAGAACAACACCCAAGAATTAGAAAATCAGGTCCGCCCTATCTCCTGCCTTTACTCAATTTTATTTGGTTTTTACTACAAGCCGTAGAAAGGTATGTCAAATTTATTAAATATTTATATGCCCTTTGAGATAGATAGGTAATCTTTTTAGCATATCATTTTATTTAAACACCGCTAGGATTTTTTTACTAAATTGGTTTAATAGTCATTTAATCATTTTTCTCAACCATCGGCAAGATGTCCCTTGGTTGCAAATCGCTACATTTAAATTAAATTAATTCTTTTAATATAACAAAAATTGTTATATCTATTTTTATTAATATAAATGTCTGTATAAATATATTTATTTATATAAAATATGTAGATATGTATAAATGTATGTAATTTTGGCAAGTGGCGTTAGATTATTTATTTTGGAAAGAGGTCAGACACTAACACATTAGTGTTACTACATATTAGGCTGAAATTTAATGTGCCATTAAGAGGATTGTAATATTAAACTTTATACTAAATTTTAATATAATTTTTTTATTAATTTTACTTCAAACAATTTTCTTTAATTTATTTATTTATCATATTTTTTCATAGTTTCTGTAACTGAATGTTTGATCAAACTCTGATTGTGACTTTATGTTATAAATTAAATAAAAAAGTTCCTATAAACAAATGACCAGAACCGTTTTTTTTTATTTCATCTTTCGAAGTAAATTTGATTAGCCACAAACGAATGCTGTCGATTAATCTTGTGAAATGCGTTTTTCTTGAAAATAAAGATAATTATGTTCTGAAAACGGCTTTATACACTTATTCAGTGGCTGACCCTGAAATATAAAATAAAATTTTAGTTATCTTTAGTTGCATGGTTGCATTATATTGTGAATATATAATAATAATATTTGTTTATTGTTGTGAAAAAAAAATATATTAAATGAACATAATCAAACAGATAAACGAAGTAGTACCCGCAAAAGAATGTTTAGAGATTCATGTAGGTGGGCTGTGCCTAATTAAAATATAACAAATTAAAAATTTAAAACTTATTAAAATAGTAGTATAAAATAATATAAACGACCTGATACAGGTTACTACTGATAAAATAAAAGTATAACAATAAAACACCTACTAAGAAATTAATATAGAAGACCTGATAGGACCAACATTTTTTTCCTACGTTTGAGTGACAGCCACTGAAAATATAATACTGTGTTTGTTTGTTTTCAAGAGAAAAGCGTTTCTCAAGATGTGTTAATCATCCTTTATATGTCCCAGTTTTTTTACATATACAGGGTGTCTACAAATTTCACCAACAACATTTGACTGCACATTCATGACAATAAATAAAGACGATTTATGAAAAAAAAGTTAAATAAAAAATTTTTGGTTTTTGAGTTACAAGCCCTCAAAGTTTTCAAAAATAAAACTAATTTAATTAATAACTTCATAACCCTTTTACCGATCGCGTTAAAATTCGGTACATTTATTCGGACCATTATTGCATATAATTTCTTAAAGCTTTAGTCAAATCGATATAATGGGTGCTAGTTTTCTCTGGTTACCTCTCCCTTTTAGCGGTCAAAACTTTTACAGTGGTCGTATTTTTTTTAAAGCGGGCGGCAACATTGAAAAGGTCGTTTTATTTAAAAAAATATTGTCACTTGAGAAAATCTCCTACAGAAAGCCATTCTTGAGAAAAATGGCATTATTTGCATGTGTGTACATTTCTGTTTAAAACTTTGAATTCAGTAGACGATGAAGATTCTGGTGTTTCTTTAGTATTCTCATTACTCCACACATGCAAATTATGAAAATTTACTACTCCGTTTAATTGTCTTGATACACTGCGGACACTTCATAATTTGCATGTGAAGAGTGATGAGAATCCTAAAGAAACACGACGATAATGACATTCCCTGATGGCCACAGCAATCGACATCTTGTTTTCATTGTTTTCATGGCCTACAGAACTCAAAAGTTTTAAATCCGTGACACCGCTATACAAACTGAAACGTACAAACTTGCAAATAATGCCATTTTTCTAAAGAATGGCTTTCTGTAGGCGTTTTTCTCAAGGGACACTATTTTTTTTTAAATAAAACGACCATTTCAATGTTGCTGCCCGTTTTAAAAAAATACGACCACTGTAAAAGTCTTAACCGTTAAGAGGTGGAGGTAACTGGAGAAAACTATCACCCGGTACATCGATTTTAAGAAATAATACGCAATAATAGTCCAAATAAATGTACCAAATTTTAACGCAATCGGTAAAAGGATTATGAAGTTATTAATTAAATTAATTTTATTTTTGACAACTTTGAAGGCCTGTAACTCAAAAACCAAAAGGTTTTTATTAAACTTTTTTTTCATAGATCGTCTTTATTTATTGTCATGAATGTGCAGTCAAACGTTGTCGGTGAAATTTGCGGACACCCTGTATAGTGACAGTTTTGGGAGTGGGTTTAGTAATTTTTTCTCAAAATGTTGTTTTCTTTTTTCTTCCAAGAGATTTCAAAATGTATTCGTATGATAGAACATGGCTTTATAAATACTATGTGCTATTATTACATGTTGCACCATTTTCAAGATAAGCAGAAAAATGACATTAAGATGTCATAAATTCAAGTGATTTTTTAATTAATGTTAATAATAACTCAAGTTATTTATGTAAAATGTTATTTATATGGTTTTCCTAAACTTTTCTTTCATAACTAGAAATAAACCAAATTTTACCAACAAGTATACCTTTTTGGCAATAAATAAAATATTTTTTCAAAAATCCTCTTTTCTACCAACAAAAAAAATTAAACTGTTGGTATTGCAGGAAACCAATTAATTGGTTCTAAATTATTTTGGTAATTGCCTTGTCAAAACAAGACCAAAGTCTGAAGAAGTTTTGGTATAGTCATAGAAGTCAATTGAGCAAGTTATAGCGAGGATGTTAAACTCTATAGTGGTCGAATATTATACAATGTTTTATGTTATCCTGAAGCTCTTTTCATCAAAAAGAGAGAAGAGATAATAAAACAATACCTTCTGTTAATTATCACGATTATTGGTTCAGGACCAAATCTAGTTGCATCTTTGGACAGCAACTGGGTTTTAATATCAACAGGTATTGCCTTATTAAGGTCAGTAAAAGGTATTACATTTGGTAAAAATGTTTACCGATTAAACTTATTATTTATTAAAAAACATATTTCAAGATTGGCAATAGAGATTTTGCTCCTAGAGATTGAATGCGATATGTTATCCATCTAGGAACTTTATTTATTCTAATCATCTAATGAAACTTTTGAGAACTTCTTAATTATAACTTTTTTTGTTTCAGTCAAAAGTTACAAACCTTCGCTGTTCTGTGCGAGCAGTACGAGCCGTCGATAAAAAGGGATCCGTGTTACGTGCAGTACTTGGATAAGATAGGACAAATATTTTTCGGCTTAAAGCCACCACAGCAGCAAAGAGGCGGTCTACTGGGTAACTTTATAGAGAGTTTTATTAGTGGTTTAGACGATGACAGTGATGACGAGGTTCCGCAAGCCTCCACCTCAAATTCAAACTCATCTAGTAGGCCAATAATAGAGAACGCAGATTTAGACTAATACAGGTTAACGTACGTGAGGACAGTGTATAGGTATTTCGATGTTTTTGTATGATTTTAGTAAAAAAGAAATTGTAAATATGCATAGGGATTTGTCACCTACTCTTACAATATTTATCTGGGGCAGTGTAAGTTATATGTTTCGAAAAATTCTATTATTATGACTACTTTAAAACATCAGTAATTTCTATTGACATATAATATTAATTTCATTGATATACAGGAAGTGGTTTTTGCATTTTTAAGATATACGTAAAAATGGTGGTATACACTTTTAAAATTAACCTTGACTATATTGACTATTGATTTTTAAAATAACACCACATTTTCAGATAAATGCGTAATCTGAAACTTCATTATTTGTCTCAAATAGATGAAAGAACTTCATAAATCGCAAGTAATAATAGCAACGATAAAAATAATTTTTGTGATAAATTCTGCTTTTACACAAATACAACACAAAATATTCTATACTCTTCATATTTTTAAATTAACGACAGTTACGCGAAATTTTATCTGAACCACCGCTTTTGATTTATTGATATTTAAAAAATATATAAAACATTTTTATTATTATATACTGCTTTGTGAAAGATAACGATATTTATTGGTTTTATATCATTTCTAGGAAAGCATAATTGCATATTAAAATTTGTTACATTGTTGAGATATAGGTGAAAAATAGTTTACTTAAAATATATATTAGGACAGAGCGAAAAATCTTATGCACATTTATTACACCTTGCGTTAAAGTTGATTGTCACATATTTTGAGTTTTTTTTGTAAGTTTCCTCAGTCTTGAAAATGTGATAAAATTTAAAATTTACTTCCAAAAGGTGAGGATCGTTTTGTACACTAAAAACCATGAAATTATGTGATGGAAGATTTTGCAGTTCTATAAAATATGAAGAGTATCAGGAATTGCTGCAAATAGGTATAAGCTAAAATTGTTGAAAAACTGAAAGATGTACAAATTAGAAAATGTATTATCAAAATTAGTTAAATAGTCATTGGTAATCACATATATACAACACTTAGTATTTTTTATATTTTTAATTTTTCTTTTAAGATCCGTAATATCATTTTATTAGAAGCCAATTATGCAATTTTTTGTCAAAAAAAATAACTAAACAGGTATGAAGTTCACTTTATATAACCAAATAACTATATCTGATATTAATTGCTATAATTTATAAATAAATTATATTTATACAATATTTTGTATTTATTATACACCAACATATAATGAAATAAATGTAATCCTGTACTTCATTGTAATTTTTTTATATATTTCGGAAATTAATTTTTCGAATTATACAGGGTGAGTCAAATTTAACGTCCGATCGGGTAATATGGTCTTTCCGAAGTCAGTTGAACACGTAAAAAACGGATGGCAATAAAATTTAATGATTCATAGGCGTCCCTAAAAAATTTTTCTGCTAAAGGTAAAAAAATTATAACGAGCGTTCAAATAAATACGTGGTCAAGTTGGTTCTGAAAATTTTGACGTAGGGCGTAGCGTATAGCAAATGAACTTAAACGTCATCTGTCAAAGTGTTATATCGCCGCTATCAATTTGAATATTTTTGTTTTAAAAAGCGTTTAAAATGGTGTTTTCTCAAGAACAAAGAGTGTTTATCATAGAGTCCTACTTTAGAAATGGATGCAAGATTGATGGAATATGGAAGTATTCTATTGAGGAATGTTTCATAGAATTTCAAAATCAATTTCCCGGCGTTGTTGAGTACAAAATTTTTCAAAGTGCAGTTCAGCGTTGTGTTAATGTTTTTCGTGAAACGGGCAGTGTAACAAGAAAATAAGGAAGCGGCCGACCTAAAAAGCGGACTGAAGAATTAAAAGAAAATGTCCAACAAATAATGGAAAAAGAACTTCTGTACGTGTTTTATCACAAATGGTGGGAGTATCAGTCGGTCCCTGCCACACAGTGTTAAAAAAAGCTCCTTTAATTGTTTGTTATTGTTATCACGATTATTCTTTAAAATAAAGTTATATAGTCATTAACGTTATTGAAACTAACAGTTGCTATACAGCTCGTTGAGAAATGAGGTTAAGTTGGTCGTTATAAGCTACTCCCTACGTCCAATGTGTCAGGGCCAACGTGGACCACGTTTTTATTTGAATGCTCGTTAATAATTTGTATATAATATGTAGAAATGCCAACAACATATTTTAATTATTTATGTCCTCAAACAATTTTATTAGGTATATTGATGGTAAATTTCGTTTAGGTCTGTTTCAAAGGTCTCCAAAATGTCATGTAATAATATTATTTCTCCCTTTCGCAATTGTAATATCAATGATTAATAGAAGATCCCTATAATAAATTAAAATTACCTGAATCACACCAAATTCCGCATTGCTGCACTGCACTGCTGGGCAATTTGTCAACAGCTGAGATTTATGGTTGTACGCGGGAGCGCAAATGTCGTGCGGACTCCCAACTGTGCCATTCAAATGGCTACCTTGTTGTGACAATACGACGAAGAACAGCTGGGTCATTTGTCGGTTGTCGCACCTATGATACACTGATGAGGACTAATAAGTCCGAAACTGGTCTGTGCCTGGTGGGTTAAACTGACAAACGATCCTAGATGTTGCACTAGGTGTTGCGAGTATAATTCAGTGCCGGTAGGGGCATATAGCTCTCAGAGTAGTTGTTTCTCGCAACGCTGACAATTCAAGCTGAGATTTATTACCCAGTGGCCCATTGCAGCTGTGTATTTTGTTTGCCCGCACTCGCATTCTTCAACTGAGCATATACATTTCTACCACCTCCACGTTAGTTCGACCAGACCTGTATATGGGTATGCCTAAACAAATATGAGAACAAGTTTTTCAAATATTTCAATGCCGAGTTGCTGTGTCAGCGACCGAACCTGGTAGATACTGTCAACCTTTTGTTGTAGTGCTTTTGTGATAAATGGTGTTTTCCACATATGAACATTTCCAAAAATCTTCCCTCTTCAATAAAGTTACAAATCTATTTTTCAAACACACACAGAAATTTAAATTAAATTTTGTAGATATCATCCTCATTATCAATAAAGACGTATCTCATTCTTTACCATTTTCCGGTAGAGCATTTTAAAGTTTTTTAAAATTTTAAAACAACTAACTAAATTAGAAAATTAGAAAATTATGTTAGGTTTCAGTAGACTCAGTTTTTGAAGAAAAAAAAATGAGAGGCCTGTTTGTCTTGACACGTATTTTTTGAAAAATAAATATCTTTCGAACAACTATTGCACTTTTTCAAAAAATATACAAAATTAAAAAAATATTTAAACAGAATATTTTTATAAATAAACAAATTTTGATATTTGGGCAAAACTTAATATAGTTTTGTTAAGTTTTTGTAGTTTAATAAATTAGGAACATTTCCCTTCAAAGTAATAATAATATTATCTCTACTCCTCATTCTAATCGTAAAGATTAGCCAAGAATTTGGAAACTTGTGCGGGAGAGGGCATGGTACATTATTATTCAGTAGGCTGTATGTGCCCAGGAATGACTTACGTTGGTAGGCCCTAACCACCATTCAGTGCAGGAATGAGGGAAATCTGGAAAACCCCATTAATTAGGAGTGTGGTCAAACACCGACTACTATCAATCTCTTACATTGACCCAAGCTAGTGTTCTTCCACCCTATCATACCCACAGAGAGGGTACCTAATTCCTCTCTATGAATATAACTAATTTACGGTTTTAAAACCGTGTGGATTGAACCCGTGACAATGGCATTCATCGATTCAAGCATTCACTCCTCGAACCGCTCGGCCATAGACCGACCCAAATCTATTGATTTTTAGTTTATCTCAGATTATGCCTATTAGTCATAGACATGTATTTTACTGTATATCTGAAATAGACCCTTTAATCCAGAGGTCCCCAAACTTTTTTGTCTCGTACACCAAGTACCAATTTTGTTTGTTTTGGGTAGACCCCGCCTTTCTAATATTAAATTGTTGCCTTAATCTAATGCTGATTTTTCAATAAAGGACAAAGTATTGAGTTACACGCATAAGACACAAGTAGAGATGGTGGAAATGTGCATTGTAGTGGATATGTCTCATTTTTTAATTTTTTTTAGAAACAACTTTGTAACAATGGGGACAATATTATACTTGTTAATTTCATAAATAAATATATTCATTATTGGCTCTCATGTTTTTACTTTTTATTGACATATTGAGTTAATTCAATCAAATCCTATTAAATGAAGTCAAACAACATTCTTCGATACCAGAAATGCAACTGACATGAGTAGTTGTTTCTCGCAGGCCAGCAGTTAGCTATCTTGTCTGTGAGGTTAAATGTCTTTTACATACCAAGATTTCTGATATTGAATCATGTTGTTTGACTTTATTTGATAGGACTTCTTTGAATTAGTTTAATACCTTAATAAAAAGTAAAAATAAAATATCTGGTTAAGTTGTATATTAATATGCGCGATAATATCAAGTTCCTTAAACAAGCAGTGACAGAGATATGGACAATCTCTTTAATTAATTTAATAAAAAAGTAGTATAATATCACATAGACATGATACATATTTTTTAATGAATCTTTCAATTTTGAATGATAAATGTCCTGTTATTTTTTATATTTGTTACAAATTCACTGTTAATTGGAATTTTTTAATGTGGGGAAACTTCAAAAAATAGTATTTTTTTAACATAATCCTTGTATCTCGAAAAGTAAGAATTTTTGGAAAATAATGTTAATGAAAAACCCTAGTTTGGTATCATTTATGAATTTCTAGTAAAATTTGCATTTTTTATACATTAAATATAAAATCAGTTTAGTGATAATTATATCAGTCTATATTCATAACAATAATTAAAAGGTTCAATGTCAAGCTAGGTGTCATTTCATTTTTGCTTACTGTTTTTTAAAATCTTTACTATGGCTGTAACTTACACTTTTGCTGAACAAATTGAGATGTTACTAGTTTTGGGTTATTGTGAAGGAAATTCTGTGCTTGTGTTCAAACATATGCTGAAAGATTTCCTAATCGAAAAATTCCAAATCACAATACATTCGCTAATGTAGAGAGACGATTGACAAATTATTCATGCTAAACAGCATTATAACCAACCCGATGTAACATTATATATTTCATATTCACAAAAACGATACTATTGGGGGCTATAATTTTCAAAGAGGAACCAAGGGAGATGTTCACAGTCCATTGTTTTCCCTCTATCATATTTCTCTATGTACCAAATTAAACGTACCGTGGGCTGGGGCCATGAACTTCTTGAAGTAAAGTGGTGCTAAAATCCCATTGGTAAATCCAGTACTATGGATGTATTTTTGGTAGGGAATTTTAAAAATAATAATTGTGGTAAGAAACTTTTTTAATATGCTTCTAAAATAACATATCAAACACTAAAATGTGTTGTCTGTATGTTACCAGGAACTTAAGTTCAATATATAGAAAAAAATATAGTTTTTAAAAGATCAACTACAAAATGGTATAAATTATACAAGTAGTGATATGTCTGTACTACATGTGATTCCAACAGAAGATGGACCAACTGTGCACATTATTGTGGTGAAGTAATTAAATTTCGTTCTGCCGCAGTCATTTTTTATTTCCCACACTTATATCCATGGAGACTATACAAGTCTCCATGCTTATGTCCATCAGCTATTCAAAGTAATTTATGCTGACCACAGTCCAAATTAATAAGGACACAGAATGACGGTTGTTGATAACAATTTTTTTACACCAATAGGACTCCTTTAGAACATGGCGGTGTTTGTTTATAACAGTATAATTCGGTTTTCTATTGTTTTTGAAGTTTCATTAATGTCTATTACTTGAATGGTAAATGTACAAATTTACTTGCTGCTGTATCTATATTGGAGATGTCTGTTTCAAATTTATTTGAAACAAAGTATGTACCTATTAATGTACAGTAATAAACACAAGAATTGCGGCATGTAAATGGGCTGTTAAAGACATTATTCACCATTTATGTACCATTGCTCTAGTTTGCTGGGAACTATATCTATTTTGCATGTAATATGCAATGAAACAATTCTCTAGAAATTTAAAAATTTCGCCTGGCTGGTACTCTACCCGTAGAATAAAGAATATAATATTTTGCTAAGGTCACTATTATTTATCCCTTGACGCAATAAGAAAAATTTTTACAAGTTACCATTGTTATATAAACCAAAAAAAATAAAAGACACATTCCGTTAGACAAAAACAACTGGTATATCAAAAATCTTAGATAAATCTTTCAATTAACATTAAATGCCTTTTGAGGACTTATTAGAAAAGAAATATCGACCATTATTTGTTTTCTTATTTATTATTTTAATGGTTTGTACGCCTTTAAATCAAAACAACCTGTATATTGTGGACTATAAAGTGCACAATGAGTCAAGTTCGTTCCCTCATAGTACGGGAACGCGCCAATAGAGGCGCTTAAGTATCTTCTTATTTGATTTCCCAATCATCTAAAGACCGCGCCATTATTCCATGGCTAGAAATTGGCCTCTATGATTTGGGATCGAGGGGGATTATCCCTCTTTATCCTGCCTCATCTCGTGTAGGCCTGGACAGCCTTCGTAGGTGGGCCCCATCCGTCGTCTACCCCGACCGCAAATGCGGCCGGTGTAGGCGCTTTGTGGGACCTCCTTTTGTCCTGGCTGGGCCCCGCCGGCTAGGGCCCTTTCTTCTGGCGCTCTTCTTGCTTCGCCGGCTCGTCTGTGTAAACCCCGGGGGTAGTGTCATGTTTATGTGTGGTATGGTTGGGTAGGGTAGTGCGGCTATGCAGCCTGGGATGCGCTTTGCTAAGGTGGCCCTTAGGCTAGCGCGGGAGGGGAGGGTTAAGGAGGGTATGGGGGGTGTGTGTGTGTGTGTGTGTGTGTGTCGTTGTCTTCGTTTCTTGATCCTGGCTGTCTCTGAAACAGAAAAGGTTAGCGGGCAGGGGGGGGGTCATTGGGGTGGTCACCCAGGGTCAAAAAGTTGGTGTCTAGGTCTTTTGTGTTTGTCGGTCACGTCGGGTACGTAGTCAACGGCTTGCCTGAGGAGGGGATTGTCATGTCTAGCGGCTACGTCAAATCGTTTCTCCGCGTTTTGTCTTATTGTCTGTGTAGCGTTTGTGTATTGTAAGTCTCGTAATATGTCAGTGTTTCTTACGTACCAGGGCGCGTCGGTGGCCGTGCGGAGGGCTATGTTTTCCACAGCCTGTAATGACTTTAAGTGGCTTTTTGCCGCGTGACCCCACGCCGTGGAGGCGTAGGTTAGCTGCGGTTGAAGTACCACCTTGATAAGCGTTCGCTTATTCCTTAAACTGAGGGTGTTTCCACCTTTGAGTAAGGGATAGAGCCTAGCCCTGGTGGTCTTCGCTCGCGCCACCGTCTCCACGATGTGCGGTTTCCACGTGAGACGCTGGTCCATCGTCACGCCCAGGTATCGTGTTTGTCGATTCCAGGAGATGGGTTCCTGGGATAGTGTCAGTCTGTCAAGGTTTTGTGGGATTTTTCGTTTGGTAAAAAGGATAGCCGAACTTTTGTTGGGATTAATTTTGACTTTCCACCTGTTGCACCAGGTTTCAAGTTGGTCTAAGGAGCTTTGGAGGAGGTAGACGGAATATCTAGGATCTACGGATTGGGATGTGATTGTCAGGTCGTCGGCGTATAAGTATATGTTGGTGTTGGGGGGATGTGGGATGTCGGAGTTGTAAATGGTGTATAGGTGTGGGGACAGGACGGTGCCCTGGGGGACACCGGCCTCCATGGGACGGGTGGTGGAAAGGGAATCTTGGATTTGGATGCGGAATTTTCGGTGGTGTAGGTAGGATTTTATGAGTTTGGTAAAGGATATGGGATATTGGTTGGTGAGCATTTTCATCAGTAGGCCTTCATGCCAAACCGTATCGAAGGCCTTTGCGACGTCCAGGAAGACAGCACCAGTGTACTGTCCCCTGTTGAAGGCCGCCGTGATGTGCTCGGTAAGGCGAAGGATTTGGAGTTCAGTGGAGTGATTGGGTCGGAAGGCGAACTGCTCGTCTGGAATGACTTGCAGTTCTTGGGAGTGGGTTCTTAGACGGGTTAGGATAATTTTTTCTACCACTTTGCTCATAGCCGGGAGCAGGCTAATGGGCCGGTAGTTGGATGGGATGGTGTGATCTTTGTTGGGTTTTGGGATAAGGATTATGTTTGCTGTTTTCCAGCGGGTAGGGAAGTGTCTTAGTCTGAGTGTCGCGTTTGTTATGTTTAGTAGGGCCATGAGGCCCTTGTGTGGTAGTCGTTTAAGTGTCGTGTTATGTATATTGTCGGGTCCGGGGGCTTTTCTGTTTTTAAGTCTGCGTATTGTCAGTCTTAGTTCGTCAGGTGTTGCGGGGGGGATTATGTCATTGTCTGGCTCTCTGTCGACGCGTCGGGCCGCGCGCTCAGCCACTATCTCGAATTCCTCGTCTTCGTCGGGCAGCTGAGGCAGTCTACACTGCAGTTCCAGGCTATCGGCGAAAGCCTCGGCCTTTTCCTGGTTCGTGTAAACCACCCCCACACTACCGTGGATTGGAGGAATTTTACGGCGAGCGGTCTGTCGCAGGGCCCTCTGCGTTTTCCAGAGGCTGTTGTCTTGTGGATCCAGCGACTCCAGGTGCCTAGCCCAGTTATCCTGGGCCAGTTCATCCAGAGCCGCCTTCACCCGTCTGTTAAGTACGTTTAAGTCATGTCTGTGTCGGGGGAGGCGGGTGCGGGTGGCAAGCCGTTTCGCACGTCGTCTGTCACGTATTAAGTTTTTTATGTCATCGGGGAGGGTGCCCCGGGGGTTTGTCAGTCGGGGGACAATAGTCTCCGTCGTAGTCTGAGTCAGGGCGTTTTTAATGTCAGTCTCAAGGGAGAGGATTGCCGCCTCCAGATCATGGGTGGTTTCGATGACTGGGAGCGCCATGTTTCCTTGCATTACTGTTCGGAAACGCTCCCAGTCAGTGAACCTCCTCGTGAAGGTGCCTTCATATCTCTGTCTTCGCCCCAGATCCAGAAATATTGGATTGTGGGCGGAAGACCCTTCGTATTGGGTGGATATTTGGGCATTTAACGGTATAGATTTTAAGAGGGCAATGTCGATAACGTCGGGGCGTCCTACGGGTCCGTAATGTGTCGGTTCTGTCGGTCCGAGTATAGTCAAGTCGTCGTGTCTGTCTTGGTAATTCAGCAGGACGCGACCTCTTGTGGTCGTCGTCCCGCTGTGCCATATGGGGGACTTCGCGTTGAAGTCCCCGATGGCAATTGTCTGGGGCCAGGAAAGGATTTTGTCTAAGTCATTGTCAAGTAGTGGTAGTCTGGGTGGGTGGTAACAGGACACCACCGCAACGTCTCCATGCCGTAGCGATCTCACCGCTATCGCCACGGCCTCTGTGTTTTGAGTTTGGAGCCGCTGCAGCGGATAGTGGTCGATGCACTTCTTTACTATGAGTGCAACACCACCCCCGTTACGGTTTCTGTCATGTCTGTATATGTCATAGTCAGGGATGGAGGTACGGGATGCCTCGCTGAGGTAGGTCTCCTGGACAGCCATAACGTCTATGTTTAGACGGTTCAAGATGTCCACGAGTTCCGTTTTTTTGGCCCGGAACCCGTCAAGGTTCCAGGACGAAATTCTCAGCGAGGAGGGTTGGGAGGGCCGACGAGCCATTAGAAGTCGAATAATTTTTGCATATTCGACACCATGGTCGTCAGCTGGACGCAGAAGTCCTGAAGACGCTTTGTTGCGTCAATCAGGGCCGCCGCGCCCGGTTGGGAGGGTGTCGTGTCTGTGTGTGCGTGTGGTGAGGTGTTGTGTTTTTGTTTTTGTGTGTTTTGTGTTTTTCTGGTCATGTCAGCGTATGTGCGTCCTGGGGTTGTGTTTGGGGTGGGTAGGAGGGGCTGTCTGTGTGTTTGTGTAGTGTTTTGTGTCGTGTGTGTGTCTGTGTTTTGTGTTTTTGTGTTTTTAGCTTTGGGGTACTGAGGGCACCCCATATAGCTGGCGGGGTGTGGCCCGGCGCAATTTGCACACCTGGCGGGCGTGTCTTTGGCCTACCTATACGGTTAGAATATGCCAAGCTGTACAATAAGACGTCTCTCCAATGTAAAAAATCCAATACATTTGAATCATAGGCGTAGACAAAAAAAGGGGCTTCGATTTTTTTTTTATCAAAATTACATAAACCCAGCAGTGGCATAGGATAAAATTCCATGCAAAGTTTCGATTTAATATCTTAAAAAATAACAGATTTATTGGTAACAATCTTTGTTTTAATCATAATTTTCACATCTCGTACTTTGTTGAAAAAGAGGTGTCTATAAAGTGGCATACACGCCGCGCCATTATTCTATGGCTAGAAATTGGCCTCAATGATTTGGGATCGAGGGGGATTATCCCTCTTTATCCTGCCTCATCTCGTGTAGGCCTGGACAGCCTTCGTAGGTGGGCCCCATCCGTCGTCTACCCCGTCCGCAAATGCGGCCGGTGTAGGCGCTTTGTGGGACCTCCTTTTGTCCTGGCTGGGCCCCGCCGGCTAGGGCCCTTTCTTCTGGCGAGTGGCATACAAAGTCTCAAAATCTTTTCCCAAATAATTTATGGTTAATATAGATTGATTTGTTTTTTGTAACACCTTTTATAATAGGCACTACACTAATCAAGTCACGTTCACCGACCAACATTTTCAATCAACGTAAAAGCAATTTGAAAAATTTCTCTGTCTAAGGCGATAAAATTCATGGCCAACATAGCGTCATTTTAAGGTCCAAAATGATTCACAAAATAGTGTCTTCCATTTATGTTATGAATATTTTGGATGTTCGAAGATGATCATGAATTTTAGTTAGTCAGTCTCACGCTTTCTGGTGTTTTTACCACTTTTACTAGCAGGGGAACTCTGGTATCGGCCGAAACGAACTCTAATAAATTTTAATAAATATTAGCCTATTTATAAAACGGTTTGTATCATTACTTATTTGTATTATACTGTGGCCAAACCAGCTTCTGAGCATGTGCAAAATATGCCTCATATTGGAAATCTAACCTCAACAATTTCACTCTTATGGGACTTAAAATTTTTCTTGCAGACTCGTACTTAGCACCATCCATTTATTATAGTGATCAGTGAACCGCCCCTGTAATGGAAATTTCATTTTGTAGTTGGCTTTGTTTGATTCGACGTATAGTTGTTAGAGGGCCTAATCTGACAGCTCGCAAATTCTGACTAAAATTTCGGGCGCAAGGCTGCAGAAAATGCCTCCATTTTGTTTATTTTCTTATGTGAAAAGTGTTGTGTCGGCATCGCGATAAATAACAATAATATCAAGCCAATGAGCTTAGTATAAATAACGAAATTCTTTGCAGGTTGAAAAATACAGTCGTATATATGTTTCTTGTGCGTTTCCCTCGCCTAGAGGGTTTAAAAAATAGCAGACATTGGGCGCATCGCGAGTAAGCACTTTGTCAAATTGACTACAGTCTCCGGCACTAAAAATAATTCGCATAATAGTAATAATACTACTTATCGTACTGTCGCGGCGGACAAAGAAAGTTTATTAAATATAAAAAAAAGTAAAAGTGTATTTGGCACTGTTGGCAAAGACAAAACTGTGCCCCTTTTATCTCCACCCCCAATTATGAACCACGTGACTGGCCACTACCGTAGGAACGAAGACAATCCCCAAAACCAAAATATTAACGTAAATGAAGTAGAAGAAATGGAAACTCAAGAAGGTAAGTTCAAGTCATCCTGGACAGCCATGACAAATGTATCTGACATATGACAAATTCCACAACCCACACATCCCAGTCAGTAAAAAATATACTCTTCCATCTGACAATGGACTTACATTAGAGTATTTATATAGTGACTACAATGGACTACATCACAGATTCTGGCGGTGGAGAAATGGACCAAACCCAAAACGGAGAGGTAGTCATTGGACCTCAGCCCGATCCGAATATGTCAGTTCAAGATGCTGAAATGGAAGAGGATGAAGCTCGTTCTGAGGCCACATTTAGATTTACAGTACATCAGTTTAGCAAGTTGAAGGTCAGTAAAATTATAATGTATGATAAAAATTATCAATTTTCGACTTGTCTTTGAGATAGTGTACCCAATGGTCAAAACTTCAAACCACTCACTTAGAGTATGATTGATTTTATTTTAACTTTCTGAAAATGTAGAAATTAAATTTAAAACTTATTCAAGTGTAACTAATAATAATGGCAAGTAGGTTATTTACAAATTTAAATTAGTTATGCAACCCACATTTAATGTAATCGTCCTATTCAAAATATTTTATTTTGCAAAATAAATAAGTGTAGTTGTATATACAGTTATACAGATTAAAGCTGTGCAATTGCCTCAGTTAAATAATTTTATGATTAAGAATTTTTTTAAGTATTTTAAAATTAACTTTTTTTTTTTTGGAATACCTAAAATTAGGAGTTTATTCACTGCCTTGGTAAAAGGTGAATATTTTATATCTAATATAAATACCATGTCATTTCTTTTTATGGATTTAATTGAAAGTACAGGTCAACTTATTTCATTTGGCTGGTGGATTGGGTGCACAGTTGTAAAGTGAAGAAATCTAATTTTGTTATCGGAACTATACTGTACATTCTCACAAAAAGTCGAGGAGCCCACATTAAAACTTTCAAACAAAATTTTTAATGTGCAAGTTGGGGAAGTACTTAATAAATATTTCTGTATGTAAATAATTGTCTCTTAATGTATTTAGAGGTAGCAGGTAATATACCAAGAGAGGTAATATACCCATGTTCACTTTTACCCACGATTGTACTTTAGTTATCACCACTCGATCCTCTTAACTTTTTATATGTTGTGCTCACGTTTGCACGCATCTCATCACTAGTCAGATGAAATTAGTTGAACTGTGAGTATATATATGTAATCATAAGGGTAGTTAGTAAAATATATAATACATGGCCTTACTTGTAATAAAACTTAAAAATAGCTTATTTACAACATTGTTCGGAAGATGACCACAATTTCGACCATAACAGACTTCTACTTATATTTACATATTTTTGTTACACACTTTATATGAAAACAATAAATAAACTATCTTTGTTGAGAAGATTACAATATTTGTAGTTTTATAAAAATCCATAGAAATATATAGAATGTTTCTTTTGAAAATGTACAGAACTCACAGCATTTTATCAGTATGCTTAATTATCCTGTTTATGCATGGATAGGTAATAAAAA
The DNA here is from genome assembly GCF_000390285.2 of Anoplophora glabripennis. Lineage (NCBI taxonomy): Eukaryota > Metazoa > Arthropoda > Insecta > Coleoptera > Cerambycidae > Anoplophora > Anoplophora glabripennis. The sequence continues at coordinate 242,057 of NW_019417621.1, forward strand.
ATTCTAAACATGATTTCTATTTTTATATAAAACTCTGTTAACAGGTACATATCACATATATATCAGTGATTTTCAGTCAGTATTAAATGTTACTAATCCTAAGACTGGTTCAATATATAGGTTTCCAATAAATGTATTTGTAATCTTAAGTATCACAATTAAAATTCCTCATTCAAACTATAAAAAGTGTTCCTAGTTGCATGTATACCTTCCATGAAATGTAAATTAGACAATATTTATGTGGCAATATAGTATTATACAGACAAAACAGGAAATAATCAAATATGTAATCATAAATATTCTCAAAATTTTTCAAGTACGTGTATAGTTCTTCCAAAGTCAGTTGAACATGCATAAAAAACCGAGCAATCAAATTTAATGAGTTTCATGGGCGTCCTTAAAAAAGTTTTCTGCTAAAGGTAGAAAATTATAATAATGTGTAGAAAATTTCTATTATATGTTCATTTGACCAACAACATATTTTAATTATTTATGTCCTTAAACAATTTTATTATATTGATGGTAAATTTCGTTTTGTTCCATTTCAAAAGGTCTCCAAATTGCCATGTTGTAATAATATTAGTAAACCAAATATTCCTCTAATAGAATCTATAATAAATTAAAATATCTGAATCACACCAAATTCCGCACTCCCGCACTGCACTGCTAGGCGACTAGACGACAACTGAATTTTGACAACGCAATGAACCAGAGAAACAGTGCGCATTGCTCTTTGCCCACATGCTCATTCTAAAACTGAGCATATACATTTCTACCACCTGTACTTTTTGTTCGACCAGATCTGTATATGGGTATGGCTAAATAAATGTGGGAACAAGTTTTTCAAATATTTCAATGCTGAGTTGCTGCTTAGCGACCGAGCCTGGTACATACCTTGAAGATATTGGTTCTTCAATAATTTACTTCGGAAAAACCATAGTGGAAGGTGAATCTTAAATGAGTATATAACGAGCGTTCAAATAAAAACGTGGTCGAAGTTGGCTCTGACACATTGGACGTAGGGAGTAGCTTATAGCGACCAACTTAACCTCATTTCTCAACGAGCTGTATAGCAGCTGTCAGTTTCAATAACGTTAATGACTTAATGACTATATAACTTTATTTTAAAGAATAATCGTGATAACAATAACAAACAATTAAAGAAGCTGCGGAAAGTGTCCCCCTCCTTGTTATAACAATAAATTAAAGCAGCTGCTGAAAGTGTCCCCCTCCTTGTTCCAGGCACTTTTCACACCTGTTAGTTCCTCAAAGATTTAAAGACATTTTCTAAGATGCTCGGGGTATTGTTAATTTCAAGAATCTTGTCTATAAGTCGAGCCTGCAGATGGTTTAAATCAAGAATAGGCAGTTCAAAAATAGTGTTTTTAAGGTAAGGCCACAAAAAGAAATCACACGGCGTAATATCACATGACCTCGGTGGAAATTCATGTTCAGCATTGAGACTTATTAGTCGATTTTAGAAAACTTCCCTCAACATATTCATCGTCTCGCCTGTCGTATGTGCCCTTGCGCCATCTTGTTGAAAGTAAAAGTTTGTAATTTCGTTTTCTTCCAGCTGGTTAACAAAAGGAGCGATAATTTCTTCTCTATACCTTTGCGCAGTAAGAGTACCATTAAAAAAATAGGTCCATAAATCCTCCTTCGATTGAGAGCACACCAAACTCCAATTTTTTGAGCGTGTAGAGGGCCCTCGACAAAAAAGTTATCTGGTTTTTCAGAAGACCACATTCTCATATTCTGTGAGTTTATGTAACCACTTAAATGAAACCAGGCTTCATCAGAAAAAAAGGTGATATTATGAAGTTCACCGTAGTTGTTTAAAAACCATTCACAAAATACAGCCCGTCGCGGAAAATCAACTTCATGAAGTTCTTGCTGACAAGTTAAACGATAGGAGAACAAACGCAAATCTTTTTTTAACACTGTGTGGCAGGTACCGACTGATACTCCCACCATTTGTGATAAAACACGTACAGAAGTTCTTGGCGCATTTTCCATTATTTGTTGGACATTTTCTTTTAATTCTTCAGTCCGCTTTTTAGGTCGGCCGCTTCCTTCTTTTCTTGTTACACTGCCCGTTTCACGAAAAACATTAACATAACGCTGAACTGCACTTTGAAAAATTTTGTACTCAACAACGCCGGGAAATTGATTTTGAAATTCTATGAAACATTCCTCAATAGAATACTTCCATATTCCATCAATCTTGCGTCCATTTCTAAAGTAGGACTCTATGATAAACACTTTTTGTTGTTGAGAAAACACAATTTTAAACGCTTTTTAAAACGAAAATATTCAAATTGAGAGCGGCGATATAGCGCTTTGACAGATGACGTTTAAGTTCATTTGCTATACGCTACGCCCTACGTCCAAATTTTCAGGACCAACTTGACCACTTTTTTATTTGAACGCTCGTTATTTTACACAGCGGTACAGTTTACTATGTACAAATACAATGGTTTCTATGTAAAAAAAATTAAATTTTCATTATTTTAATGATAATAATAATAAATAGAAAACTTCTTAAAAACCGCTGACTTCATTTTGGTATTTACACTTTACATAATTTGTCTTTGTCACTTCTTTCTGAAAGGGAGATTAATTAATTAGGCAATATTGCCACTGTTACACAAAATTCTTAAACTATAACTTTTTACAAGAAATAGGAAGAAAATATAAGATTTTTTTAAACTATGATCCAAAGATATTTTGAAACTAAATTCATACAACTTTTCCCATATTTCTTTAAATCTTATGTTTACATGCTCTTTTAGTCATATTTTCTTGATATTTCTTACAAAAAAATTTACTCGGTTTTTAATTTTCGTATAAAATCATTATTTTTAACTGCAATTTAAATAATGTAAAATTGAAACGAATTTGGCAGGCAGTCGACTACAATGGCTTTATAAATAATAGTGGCGACAGTGGTACAACATTTTAATTGGTGCCACCATTTAACAATAAATATCAGCTCTGTTTAGACTTTATATACCTTTTTAGAAGTTTTTTCACTTTTGTAGTGATAAGTATCTGCCTACTATATGAGCTTATGGCAACCGATGTAATTTTTCTTTTGGCTAATATCTTTTTATCATTCAATTAAAACTTAAAACACTAAAATAGGGGAAGTTTACATCTCTACTGACTCCTCTGTCCTTTATATAGTCACTGTAGTCCTGATTTACTTTATTATACTATTTTAATTGTGCCAATAGGAAGCTAAACCACTGTCCTCCTTTTATTTATTAACTGAGTGTATACAGGGTGATTCCTAAATCACATCGTTTCGGAGATAGAGGGCGGTGAAATATAATTTTTTTCCTGCTTTTGAACCACTCATCCGATTGAGGTGAAATTTGGAACACAAACACTTCTTATGATCTTACATAAGCTTCTTAAGTTTGAACCACCTATCCCTCTTAAAAGTGTATTTTGTGTGGTACCCCAAAACTTCAAAAAAATTTATTAATTTTAATAAAACAGCTACACACCACTTTTATCTCATTTTTTCAATATTTGGCCTTGTTTCTGAGATAGGCATGGGTAACACTGTACATTTTCATGTATTGACACAACAATACCGACACGGCTTGCTGTATCAACACAACGTGTCAGCACAATTGTGTCATGATACAGTAAACAGGATCGGATAGATGCAGATGTGTGGCACTGTCTGCGTGTCTGCGCCGCGTTCAATCTCGTTATGACACGCCGGTTCCTTTACAAGTTCACAATATAATTCTAATTAGTCCAATTTTTGTAATTTATTTTTGATTATTTTGTTTTATTTACGAAGCCATAGCTATCAGTATTTTTTTAATGTTTCAGTTTTAGTTTTATGTTTTTTTAATTTTGCGGTATGTTTTTTTTTTATCAAAAATATTTATTTTTACTCGTGTTTTATGTAAATATATAGATATTTTAAACGACTTGAGTTTTAATAAATAAAATGCCTAGGTATATTTTGAGTATTAAATTGTTTTACTCACAAGTGTTATATACGTAATAAATAAGTTTTGGAAAAAAGATTAAATCGGGGACTCTGTGGCCCCTTAACTCCCATAATCGCGCTTCCGCGGTGTCATAATATAATCCTCATCCCATCGAGAATCAGGATGGTGACTCGTGACACCGCGCGCCGTTTAGTAACTCGCAATCCGCAATTTCTGCCATCTTGGGTGTTATTAAGTGTGTCATGGTGTCACGTGGGCTGTTTCAGCACCCATGACACCCAGAGAGGTGTCAACACAAAAGCGCCATTCAACACGGTGTTACCCATGACTATTCTGAGATATTCAATGAAATCCGTGACAGTATAGCGCCCCAGCCACGTAATTTAATTTAACGTTATAGCAACCCATAAAAAACAATGTTTTGTATAAACTGACGTTTGTGAAAACTGAAAATCATCGTTAAAAGTATTATTTCAAAAGTATCCCTCTATTTCCGAAACGATGCAATTTAGGAAATAAGTTTATATCATGAATGCACATTATTTTAACCTGTTCTATTGATTCCTGAAATTATCTGGATTAAACCTGAATCACCCTGTATAGTCAAGGATTAACAGAGAAAGAGGAGTTACTTACATAAGAAGATTTCTGTAATACACCACCATATTCAAATACGTCATAAGATTGATGATATTCTGTGCAAAACACTAAACATTTTTTAACGTAAATAATTGTTATTGTACAATCTGATGCATAAAATGTGTTTTCCTCATTGAAAATATGCCTATTGGTTTTCAGCAGTACTCGTAGTAGCAGTACTATCTCTGTACCACACAAGAGTATCCGTCCTATTCTTGATATTGTTAATAGTTCTAACCTTGTTTATGTATTAGTTAGACAACCAGTTAAAGTCAGATTTTAAAATATGTACTAGACGGGGACTCTATTATAAAATCCTTGTCATCCTTATTTATACTACGAAAGGGTAACATGGATTTTATAGGAGTTTATAGGATCTAGTACTTTCTTTCCTAAGCTTGAGTGGTTGTCTAACTATATTATATATAAACAACGGTTTTAGGAGAGCTTAGACTGTCTGTGACTGGTGGCAGCACAGTCAACACTAGATCACAAAGAGATATGGTTTATTATGCATAATTTGTTTAATATGAGGGTGTTTATCCTCTGGAACGTACAAATATCAAAATTTGGACATGATTTTTGAGGAAAGTGTTACAGTAAACAAGAAGTTAATGCTTTAAAAATCATTCTATACTACTGTGCAGTGTTTTATCTTATTTATATTTGTACAAAATAAAAATACGTATTTCTGATTTCAAACTGAATTTGTGTTATTTGTGTATTGCAGTCTATTTTTTGAAATTTATGTAATATAAGAGGTTATGCTGTGGATTATGCCTTTACTGTGTAAACCAGTGAATGGAATATTTGCTGAAATCAATTTTTCAATTGATTAACGTTTTATTTATTAAGCAGTTAAAATTTGGGATGAGATTACAGTATAATTTAATTTTAATTTGCTCTTAAAACCAGTTACTGTTTTTTTATCTAGAATCCGTCAGAATGCATTATTAGACTTAACCTGCACCTGCAATATGAAAGTAAAAATTTGAGATCTCATCCTAAATAATGTCCTTGATAAAGACTTAGCAAACTCACAATTTCTTGTAATTCGATGGGAATAGTTGTTTTCAAAATGTTGCAGCTTTCTAAAAATTTTCGTATCAGTAAATATTTGTAACTTTAAAAAAAGACTATAATTAGACTCATTTACAAAGTGAACCCAAAGTTATAATGTGCTCACAATCAGAAGTAACTTCCAAAATTTTTAATCACACTTTAATTTGGAAATTTTATCCCCATTAAAATAGTGTCAATAATTGCCTTATATGTAAATATTTTATCTTAAATTTTTTGCATTAATTAGTTTCTATTTTTTTACTTTTTGTTTATTGCTAGGTCAACTAAACACTTTGATTTATGTTCCAATGGCATATAATAAAATTTTAATTAAAAAATATATCTTAAAAAGCAAAAGGATTTGAAAAAATTATTAGACACAAGTTGTTTTTGCCGAGTTAAATGCCTGGTTGTAATTTTGCACTTATTTCTGTAACGCTCTGTATATATACATTTAGGATTCACACATTTAAATTTCTATTTACACAATTAGAAAGGTATATGATCATTGTTTAATTATTAACTCTACTTTAACGACGGAGTCCTAACATTGAATAAATCTACCACAGTTTTAAACAAAAACATGTACTTATTTATGCTAAGTGGTTTTTCGTAATAGATCATTCTCAGTAAAAGAATTTGCAACCATTGTGGTACGAATACAGTTACCGCCAATTTTTTTTATTATACAACGATAAATAAAAATAATCTTAGTGAATTGATTAGTATCAGATGTATGTGAAATATTGAATAAAAAATTGAAAAAGTGTGATAGAATTAATCAATTGTTAAATAATCTAAAAGTTGAATCCAGGAAAAAAGTTTGTGTAGTGTTTCAAACCATTTTGTTTATTAAATGAATATTCCTAGAATTTCTTGATCTCAGTTACGATTTAGAAAATTTTTGTTCTTTGCTTAGGTACTACGGAAAATGTTTGTAAAATAAAAGTTGAAGTTAATAATTTGGTCCACAGTTGTCTTTATTACAGTGGAAGTACAGAGCCTCATAAATGTTTACAAGGCCCGTGACCGCTGAGCTTAGGCAACCCAACATTGCACCTAAATCTTGGAGTCACCAATATCAATGATTCGTTTACAATGAACAGTAACAAACTGTTTTGACTACTCTCGAGATAATGCCGCTGTGGTTGAATAGAATTTCAAGGAAAATTACACCAATCACAGCCGATGAAACAGAATGTTGTGTTTTAATGTAATCTAGATCTTATTGTTTTAATTTTATCGAAATTTGATTGCCCACTTGAAGGAAATAAAATTACTGTTCCAAAGTTCCTGGTCACGTAGCTTGTAATCATTTGTGAAGGTTCTGTAATAGTGTAACAAAGAATTAAATTAAATTTAACTGATTTTTAAAATTTTTCCACAGGTGGCAAAATACCTAAAAAATAAAGAAAGAAAAAACAAAATATGACAAATAAATAACTTCAGATAAATGAATTAAATGTTGAAAATTTCTAAATATAATATTTTTTGATTGTTGACTCGCATTTTGTATTGTCATAAGAGTAGTTATATTAGTTGATCACTTAATTGTGTCTCTTTTTTACACAATTTCTTGTTGTATATCTATTCCACCATTTATAATTGTGCCACTTCATTTTGAAATGTTTCATTCTCAGGAGCATACTTTTTTCAACGTATTTTACTTTCTTTTACACTAAATAACTGTAAGTAACAGATTATGATAATAGTATTGTTTTTAATAAGTTAAAAGAGTAAACTATAAATCATAAAAATCATTAAAGGTACTATATTTTTCAGCCTCAAAATCAAATTCAGCACAACTTTTTTAACACAATTTTTTACAATTATTGTTAATACCTATACAGGGTGTCCCAAAAGTGACGCCCGTCCTTCTGGGATTTGATTAAGGAGACAAAAACGAACCGAAAATCAAGAATGGAAAATTTTCCGATTGTCGAGTTATTCAAAAAATTATTTAAAAAACTAAAAAAGTGAAAATCCAATTTTTTTGTCTCAAAATTGAGGTCTGTGCTTATGGGGACCAAGACAAATAATTTATAACCAATAATAATAATATAGTTTCCGATTGTCGGTTGTACCTGGGTGTAAGGAATAATTTTAACCTGAAAAGGATAGAGAAAAACATTAAGAACAAAACAATTTTATAAAATGGAGAGGAAAAAAACCATAATGTGCTTAAATAATAGAAATTGTTTTTACAAAAGTTGTTCAAATAAGTTGCCTTCTACTGTAAGACAAAGATAGGCACGATTTAACATTGAAGCTTGAACCCTTAGCATCTCTTGGTCTATTAACGCGACAGGAGCGTGTATACAGGCTACTACATTTTCTGGATTTACAACAGGTTCACTGTAAATCTTTTCTTTTAAATAATCCCAAAAAAATCTAGGGGATTCAGATCTGGTGGTCCATATCTTCTAATCTGGGAAGTTTTGATTCAGATAATTTCATACTCGCAAACCATAATGTGATGGAGCTCCATCATGTTGAAACCAATAATTTAGTCTAACTGCTAACGGAACATCATCCAGCAATGGCAATGGTAAGTTTTCATTTAAAAACATACAGTTGCAGTAAATATCGCTCTGAACTACATAATTATTTAATAACCCAGCCCAAATGTTTATTTCTAGTTTTTTTGAATAATTTTTTTGAATAACTCGACAAAGAAAAACAATTTTCAAATTTTCCATTCTTGATTTTCGATTTGTTTTTGTCCCCTTAATCAAAACCCAGAAGTGCGGGCCTCACTTTTGGGACACCCTGTATATAAATTTTTTTCGGAAGCAACTAAATATCTATAAATAAAGTTGTTAATTTGTTTTTAAATAAAAAAAATAGGTATATATCAAATAATTCTTTACGGTTTAATACACTTGAGTAATCTGTAACAAATAAAATATGACATTAATTAAAGAATACGTAATAGATAGTGCTATTAATAAAATATACTACAAATTGTATGGTAGTAATAATTTATGACACTGGATTTAAATTTCCAGTAATTGTTGTTTGTATTTCCTATTAAACCAATTTTTTAACATTCATTAACACCAAGTAGAAAACTCTTTGTTTATCTTATATTTACTCAAAAGTACTTGTAACATTTTATTTTCAACGTTACCTATTTATGTTGAAAAAACTTATTATGGAATTAACTTATTAAAAATATTGTTAGAATAAAGTTCACAATATTATTAATTAGGTATTTTGCCATATGTGAAAAGAACAAAATTGAATAAACACCTACACCAAAAGGTGTGAGTCATTTATAAATATATTATTTGACAGAAGCATTTGTTGATATTTTTCTTTCCTGTTCCCATATGTTGCAGAATATCATTCACAATTATATTAATCGATAAATAATTTTAGGTAATATCTGTATTATTCAGTTTAATCAGTTATTATTTTTTATTAATTTATAAAATGCATTTTATAGTTATTTTGTAATTTTTGAGAAAGTTAACAGAATATTTTATATAAAATTTTTGTAGAAATAGCATTTCCAGTTCTTTATTAAATAAATATGTACATGACAAAAGATAAAAAAACATCAGTTTTGACATAGAAATGCACATCTCGATACACATAATGGTTTTTATCTTAAATATAAAAAATATAAGCAAGTCTGTAATTTTATTTTCAACATAAAATTGTTTTCTTCGAAAAATATCGTCAAAAGTAGACATTTTCATTAAATTTTCGGTTGACAAAGTGAGTTTTTTTTGTCATCTAGCTACAAAGTACCTTTATGTTCTAGAACACCAAAATCTTTTTCGTTCTAGAAATGCTTTTGCGTTTTCTAATGGTTTTGCCTCACTAAGCCCGGCAAAATAACTTTCACTATTGAACACAAAGGTACCATTTCACGTTCTAGTTACAAAAGTAACTATTTTTTTGTAACTGATATTTTTAGCATCTTTAGTAAGGAACAGTATATTAACATGATATTATCAAAAATGCTTTGTTCTTGGTATAGTTTTCAGTTTTTAAATACCTTTCGCGATAGAATACTTATATCTGTCAAATATTAACACTAGCCTGAAAGAACGGACTTGAGTACAAATATAATATTATATAGGTAATGACATCCTATCAAATAAGAAACAAAAATGTTTTTTTTAGAACATTACGTGTACAATTTCATGGTAAATGTTTTTCCAGGATTCAGTACTCTCGCCAGCATGTTTCATTCGCAATTTGCCATGGAAGATAATGGTGATGCCACGCAACAGTCACGCTCAGGACAGAACCTCCCAGAGGTCTCTGGGGTTCTTTCTTCAGTGCAATGGAGAAAGCGAGTCAAGTTCATGGTCATGTTATGCTGTTGCAGAATTACGACTGATCTCAGTAAGGCCTGATGTTGAAAATTTTTCGAGGAAAATTCAACACTTGTTTTATTCGAAGGTAAGAAACAAAGAATTTTATACTTATTGTAAGAATAATTGAGTCATCGTTCTTGAATTACATATTTCAATATTAGGGATTATTCTCGATTATCCCATTAGGGATAATCGAGAATAATCATAATTTTTCAAAGTTCCTCGTTATTTTTGGACTATTATGAACTTCATCAGTTTTTTTTTTTTTTTTCATTGTGAAGATAAGTGAATATTATGCACATAATTTTTTTTTCAGGTGAAAAATTTTCATCATTAAAAGTATTTCATTTTATTTTATTATTGGACTACCTTTAACTTTCAATCTCCTATCTCCTTCCATTAACTACATTAGTTGCCAACACACATTTTGTTTACATTGTACACACCTGCAAAAAATATGCAAATGCATGATAACAGGGTGAGCATATTACAATGTGGAACCAATCTGACAAACATTTTCTTATTCGGTGCTTATAAGTCAGCCTAATATGATATCACCCTCTTTGCTCCTGGTGACTTTAAAATGACATGTCGCTAAGTTATACAAAAGCAATCTGTTTTACCAAATTATTTGTCATTGTCATTTCCCACAATGTTTGTTGAATTAAAAACAAGTGGCAACGTTGATAATGCACTAATACGCAAATTCTTGGTGCCCTGGTTTATGTCGCTCTGTGGTGGCAGACACTAGAATTAAAGTGCATTTTAAAAAACTAATTATAACTTGACTATTTATTTGATTAAAAAAAAAAGAATTTCAGATTTGTATTCAGGGGAAAACGTACTATTACCCCTAAAAAACTAACCCCCACTTAGAGTTACACCTTGTACAACAGTGGGGATAGTGGAGACTCTAAGAGTCAAAGACGAGAAAATCATGCATAACAAGTTTTTCCAGTTTAAATAACCAAGTTTTATGCCGTGCATGTCAAATATTATGTTGAGAGCTAATAGTGCAATTTTTCCATTGTTCAGTTAGATTGTTTGTGAATTGGAGTCTAGGATTGTAAGGGGCAGTGGCGTAACTATACCATCTGGGGCCCGTGGCAAATTCTTTTGATGGGGTCCTATCAGTAAAAATAGTCACATTGTACTTAGTTTAATTTTAATAGTTATCCGACACTAATAACAATTTTATTTTCAAGAGCATGGGTTTATACATTTACAATGAAATAAAATTTGATTTCAATAAGATATTTATTAAGAAAAATCTTTTCTTCAAGCTTTCTGTTCCGCAAAAGTGTATAACATCATCAAAGTTTAAAGATAGGGCCATAGAATTTTCAATAGACAGAATAGCCAAGTTACTTAACCTGTCTTGTCCCATACAGTTTCTTAAATAGGTTTTTATTAATTTTAGTTTTGAAAATGATCGTTCAGCACTAGCTGCAGTCACAGGAATTGTAACAAATAACATTAATGCAGTGCATACTTCAGGAAAGCTGCAGGACATAAAATGATTAGTTATTATTAATAAATCAGCAAGGTCTCTAATACACGAAGACTTTTCTATTTCGTCTCTGAAAGTGGACTGAAAACTGAAGAATTTCCCTGGCAAATGATTCAGATATGTCTTTTTTATATATATCAACAAATTCTAGAGCTTTTTTTAATAGATCAATGTCATTTAAAATTTGTAAAGTTGAAGGCTGCAAAACACTGAAATTGGAAACAATTTCATTCATCGGAAGGAAACGCGATTTCAGTTGATTAATAATGATGTCCGATACTCGATAAAATATGTTCACTTTGAACAAACTTTCCGGATCTTGGAGACGCTCATCTTCGCAAAGTTTGTCAAAATGGCGTTTTACCTTCCTCTGATGAGTTTTAGAAAATTCAAGGGTGATGGACCATTTTTCTGCTACACTATTTGCTTCCATTTTTAAGTTTACAAATTCATGTTGATACCTTTCCAATTCTTCTAGACAAATTTTCAAACGTTTTAAGGCATTTGAAAGATCGGTGGCTTTAGACTGAAGTGCTTTAGAGGCTGCATCGGTAGTTTGTAGAATTTGTAGAATGGAAAACCAATAACATAATAAAATTGTAGTTTTCAATCTACTTCTTGAGTAAAACAGCTTCATTTCTTTCATCTGATTTGCAATTTAACAGAATTGTTTTTGTTAGCGCTTTTTGGACTTCAACAAACCAAACATTTAAAGCAAAAAGAGCATCATAATGTCCTGCCCGTCTAGTAGGGTTTAATGTTATTGAAGTTGAAAACTCCCTTTCTTTATTAGATATAAAACTTTATAAAATATTCCATCTTTTGATACTATGCCCAAAAAAATTTAAAAAATATACTTTTCAAGTAAAATAAAATACTCGGGTACAATGTTAAAAATTTATTTCTGAGCTCGCGGCCTCTTGGGTCGGGGGCCCGTGGCATTTTGCCTGCCCTGCCACCCTATAGTTTCGCCACTGGTAAGGGGATGAATAGTAAAATTTTTTTTTTCATCGAAGTTGATGGAGAAGAATTATGTTTCCAAATGCATTAAGGAATTGTAATTTTTTCTATAAATTTGCCCAATGTTATTACTGATAGTTATTTGTTTTCTAATGCTCTCAGTTAGATTTTGAGATAATCATATTTGTTATATTTTTCATTCACTGAGATATATATAACAGATAAAATTTAAAAAATTGAATTATGTGAAAATGTACTTCATTTATTTTACTCATATCCTTAGATGGTTTGGTATCAATGGTCCTCATTTGCTGGCCGGTTAGGTCATCAGACCTGAAACCATTAATTACAATTTTACTTAAACCTAATCAACAAACTACAAAAAAAAATAACCATGCTCTATGAACACAGTCGATACAATTAAAGGAAATTAAGAGCCAGTGTCATTGCAACAAAAAAAAATGGAGTTTCTAAGTAAGTATCACACTGTAGAGACCTGATTTCAATAATTCCAAACGGTAATTTGTAAATTTAAAAAAAAAAAGGTGAATGTACTGAATTCGATTGGAGTATCTTAAAAAATGAGTAAAATAAATGAGAATATTGAACAAAATAAAACTTTACTTTCATCTCTAAAACGAATCATTTTCAAACCTACATTCATACGAACTTTTTTCTTATTTTTGGTCAATCATCTGCAGAATTTTGTCAATAGAGCATTGCAACATCTGTATTTATAGGAAAACGACTGGGGTTTCTCACATTTTATGGCATGGAATGATGTTTTGGACCCAGAAAAAGGATACATAAAGGATGACGCCATTACTTTGGAAGTTCAGGTGGTGGCAGATGCTCCCCATGGTGTTTCATGGGACAGCAAAAAACATACTGGTGAGTCACCCAGTTTCATTTATTTTTTGTACAAGCAAGTTTGAGAATTATTTGTGGTTTTGGTATTTTTGGTCTAAATTCCAAACCTCTATTGTATCATTTCTGTTGTTTATTTGTAAAAATATATTTTCTTGATTATCGACAGGTTATGTTGGCCTAAAAAATCAAGGTGCGACTTGTTACATGAATTCGCTCCTTCAGACATTGTACTTCACAAACCAACTGAGGAGAGCTGTGTACAAGATGCCCACTGAGTCGGACGATTCCACGAAATCCGTTGCTCTGGCTTTACAGAGGGTGTTCCACGAACTGCAGTTCTGTGATAAACCGGTCGGTACGAAGAAGCTAACGAAGAGTTTCGGTTGGGAAACTTTAGATTCATTTATGCAGCATGACGTCCAGGAGTTCTTAAGGGTATACTTTAGCGATATAAGTTAATGTGGTTAATTTTCTATATTTTTTATGTGTTGCAGGTGCTATTAGATAAGTTGGAGAGTAAAATGAAGGGTACTTGCGTTGAGGGTACCGTCCCGAAATTATTTGAAGGCAAAATGATTTCGTACATCAGGTGTAAGAACGTCGACTACTCTAGCACCAGATCTGAAACATTTTACGACATACAGCTGAACATTAAGGGGAAGAAAAATAGTAAGTAACTGTATTTGATTTCATAATGATAATAATAAAGTTCATTATTGGTTAAAATAAATGTAACCAAAGGGCCATCGATTCATGATCTTCATCCTGTCTTTAAATCATTTTTTTAGATTCAAATTCTTGTAAAACAAAAAATCGCAAATTTGTATTCAAAAATAAATAAATATAAATATGGAAAGTAATGAAATTGAGTTAAAAATATACAGGGTATTCAGCTACTAATTTGCCAGACATTACCGATAGATTCTATGATAAAATTAAGAGGGTTCAAATAAGTTTTGTTAAAATATGTTTTGGTTCTGAGATATATGGTGCTGATAAAATTTTGTTCTAACTTGACATGGAATGTACAATTTTATGTACAAACTTCATTATTTGGAACCCTATATAAAAAATAAATGTCGTACCACTAAATCAGAAATAATTACATTTATTAGAGTGGCCCAAAAAAAAACAAATATTTTTTTTCGTGTATTGTGAAAGTATGTTAGTTTATCATGTTTTAAGAGCCCCCTCAAAAAATTAGCTCAAAAAAAATTATTTTAGAGGTTGCTCAAGATTTTTTCCAAAATCGTCAAAAAATTTAATTTTTTTTTTTAATTTTTTTTCTCGCTATTTTATCATTTTCTACGTTGAAAAAATCTCGATTCTGAAAATTTTTTTTATTTAATTTGATGCATAAAAGAATAGAAATAAGTCACGAGACAAAAATGTCTCGAGGCAAAATTTACTACCGCACTGTTAATAATAATAAAAGAAAATTATTAGTTCATTGATATTTATTTTTAGAGGTCGCTCGAAAACAGGTAGAGATGTTTTAAAATCTTATGAGCTTTGACCTTCACATGCGCAGAAACATAATTCCGACCGTCGCCTAAATTATTATCGATTTGAAATTTTCAGAATCGAGATTTTCTTCAACTTAGAAAATGATAAAAAAATAAAAAAAAAAAAAATTTTTGACGATTTTGGAAATTTTTAAAAATCTTCAGTGACCTCTAAAAAAATTTTTTTGAGCTCATTTTTTGAGGGAGCTCTTAAAACATGATAAACGAACATATTTTCACAAGACACGAAAAAAAATATTAATTTTTTTTTTTTTTGGGCCACCCTAATAGTTATAATGATGGGAGACACAGAGAGTGAATAAAATATCCAAAATCAGCAACCAGCCGCATTAAAAAGTATCCATCGAATATTTAAAATTACAAATTTTTCCCCTATTTCAGTAATTCCTTTCAATTTACTATTTATAGTTGCAATTTTTTATTTTTTTTTCTTATATGGACGTTAAATAAGTTCTCGCTGTTTTCCAAAATATTACGTTACCTGAACTGCAAGCTTGTAGTTTACGATGGTAACGCATCTAGAAAGAAGTACTGTAAGCAAGCTTGAAATACAGTATGTTATTTCGCAGAAGTGTAAACTACTTTTTTTTTATGCTGCTAAATTTTACTGCACTCCTTTATTCAAAAGAAATCTGCAACTGAAGCACACAGAATTCTTGTTGAGCTTATGACGACCATCCCTAGCGATGGACAATCCTTTCATTGGAATGTTTTTTACAAAATTTTTTAATTAAAGCATTAATTTTTAGAAAAAGACACAAAGAACTTATTCATTATTCCACTAAATAACAGATCAGTATTGCACATGATGTTGAAAGATTATGCACTTCTTGAGCGATAGGTGCATGCCAACTTTCAACACCATCAGCAATAGTACTTCAGTAAGTCGTCAGCCTGTAAGCGGAGGTTTCGCACGCATTTCAGCTTGCTGAACCCTATAATTTCCTATAAAATTGTATGGGTTCACGTTTGCAATGGACACAGCTCCACAAAAAAAATCGAGAAAATTACCCCTGCAGTCTGTCTCTCATATGTTTTCCGGATCGCTGAATCCAAATGTGGGCTCCATTTAACCCCATCACATCAAGATTTTTCATAACTTCAAAAAATAGTCCCAAAAACGCAATAAATCCTCTATCCATTGACCACTAAATCTCAATAACCCCATAACCTCAAAATGCCATAACCCCAACACCCGGTAAGAAAGAGACTTACGCGCTTTGAAGTCCTGAAACAGTATATTCGAGCCACACGTGCTTCTTGAGCCTTAAACCCACATTCTTCAATAACCCTATAACTCCCAACCCGATGAGAAAGAGACTTTTGTTGGGAGAACCTACGTTTTCCCGAACTGAGGAGCAACGACGAGTAGATGGTACGCTTCTGTTCCATTCGGGGTGTTTATTAACGTGTGTTCCCCTTGCCTCACGCTTTTCGGGGTGCTTTATTAAAGTGTTCCCCCCTTGCCTCACACGAATAGCAATGATGTTCGAAGATTTGACTCATAAAAGTTTGTACAGAAGGCTATTCTTTACTGGATTATGAGGTTATGGGGTTATTAAAGAGTATAGGCTAGCATATATAACATACTATATCTACACATCCCCCAAAATTTTGTCTCCGATTTCCAACCCTGAGGGTTCTTCTATAAGAGATAAGAGATCTATTTTCGTTGGTCTAGGTTTAAGGCTCAAGAAGCATGCACGGCTCGAACATACTTTGTTTCAGGCAGGGTTCGTAGCGGCCGGGAAAACCGGGAATACCGGGAAAAGTCAGGGAATTCGTTATTCTTCATAAAAAACAGGGAATAGTCAGGGAATTTTAAAAATATTCATGAAAGTCGGGGAATTTGATGTTTGCAACTGGAAATTTTGTGAAAGCCGGCCCTGTGTTCTTGAAAGAGAAAACTATTTGTGGTTTTGAAACCTTTATAAGAGGTTCTTAGGGGATAAAAAAGATTATGGAGTCCAGTCGAGGAAAAATTTAATGCATAAACACCAATTAGTATGTAAAAATGAACTACAAGTGACCTGGATTTTATTTTTATAAGTCAGGGAAAACCTGGAAAAGTCAGGGAATTTTTCATTACTTTTGAACTATGAACCCTGTTCAGGGCTTCAACGCGCAAGTCTCTTACCGTGTTCTGGGATTTTGGAGTTATGGAATTTTGAGGTTATGGGGTTATTGGGAATGAGTGGTCAATGGATAGGGGATTTATTGCCATTTTGGGCCTATTTTTTGAGGATATGAAAAGTTCTGACATGATGGGGTTAAATGGACCCCGAATTTGGATTCAGCAACCTTGAAAATATGTGATAGACATAGTCAGACTCCAGGGGTAATTTTCTCGATTTGTTTGTGTGTTAAAATAATAGTATACAATTCTTTTTCGTGTGAAGTCATATGTATCCAGTGAAATTTTTATAAAGGAGACTCATGGCATCAAAAAATTGCATTGCCAGTAACGTCAGTTTTTTTGTATTTTTGAAAATAAATGCTATTGCATGTTAGTATCGCCCAAAATTGTTCACAAAAATACCCTGTCAGGTTTTGGTGATGTGTAGCTTTGTATGGTCAGCGAAGAATGTGTTAAACTTAAAAGGGTATTAAGGATGTTATGGGATAACAATCTTGGTCCATGTACAACTTTCGGGCCAAGTATATTGTATTGTATTATACCTTAATTGCTGAAATAATATGTACTACAAATTCAACAAAAGGATGAAATTTAATTAGACGAGGATACTTCAATCTATTCAGCAGTCCGTAATTCACAAATGTAGTTAAAATATTGATATCCATTTTTCTCTAAAACGGTGAAAAGTAATAGTAATATGAAACAAGTGATCTTTCCATTTCATAAAATACATTTCTATGCAAAAAAAATTATATGAGAAATACTTGTAAACAGCACTGTTTCAGGAATTCTCAGCGAGCTCTATTTTTATGTAATAAATAAGTATACATTCATCTTCAGCTCAATAAAGAAATTCTATCAAACTTCATTGAAACTTAAGAACTGATGGAGTTATCTTAAAAAATGAATTAACGTAATATTTTGAAGGCCTTTAACTTTTGTACGGAAGCAAAATTGTACTTAGTTAATTAAATTGACCTAAATCATTTCAGTTACATCCAAGAAAATTACTCTTGAAGTTTGACAAATTAGTTCTGTACACCCTGTATATAAAAAATAAGCCATTAAAAAAAATATTATTTAATTTATGAAATTTAGAATGATTAACAAAAATTTAATTAGCATAGTATTAAGCAAACAAAAACATTTTTTTTTTTCAGTTGATGAGTCATTTAAAGATTACATTGCAAAAGAAACCCTAGACGGTGACAACAAATACGATGCCGGAGAACATGGTTTACAGGATGCTGAAAAGGGGGTAATTTTCTCGGCTTTCCCACCCGTATTGCACTTACACTTGATGAGGTTCCAGTACGACCCCATCACTGACAGCTCAGTGAAATTCAACGACAGGTTCGAATTTTACGAGAAGATCTCCTTGGACAATTACCTGCAAGAACGTGATCCCAGTAATCCCGCTAACTACACCCTCCATGCTGTCCTGGTTCACAGCGGTGACAATCACGGCGGTCATTATGTCGTTTTTATCAATCCCAGAGGTAAATCGTTACGAAAACTGTTAAAATGGCACTAGTAAAAATAATGACGAGGGATGTTTTCAAGGCAGCGAACTCTAACGATTCTGTTTATTTTTTAGGGGATGGCAAGTGGTGTAAATTTGATGACGATGTGGTATCGCGGTGTACGAAACAGGAAGCTATTGAATACAATTACGGTGGACATGACGAAGACATGAACATGACGGTGAAGCACTGCACCAACGCCTATATGTTGGTCTATATCCGTGATTCGGAGTTACACAATGTTCTTCAAGAGGTAATTCTATGATAATTAAAAAGTAATATTGATTCCAATATGTTTAATGTTTGTAATTCAATGTTTTGTAATTCGTTGAAGCAAATGAGTAATGTTTGCTCTTAAATACGAGGTATTTTCTTGGAAAAACTTCAGAAATGTCATATTTAAAATGTTCCCCTTGTTTTTTAGTGAACTTATTTTGATACAAGTTTATTATGTTAATATACAGGGGTTATACACCAGGAAAATTAGCAAAAATAAAAGAGAAACTCGAAAAAATTCCTATCCACGATATTGTAAAATTGTCTAAAGGAACATAACACAAGACATCTCTCATCTCATGAGTCAAAAAATTTTAATAGCTAACTTTTCTATTTAAACAAATAAGTGAAGAAAACAGTTTTTTCAGTTTGCAGGGAAAACCATCAATTTTAGCGAAAAGTGACTCACAGCTTTTGGGGAGTAAAATTATCTACAAAATAAGACTTGTTAAATTAAAATCGGTTAATAAACAAAAAAGTTATTGCAAGAAAACAAGAAAAGTACCCATTTTTTAATTTGTTTATAACTATCGTATTTATGTTAAACTTTTATAAAACTTACAAGTTGAGGGTTTTGTCATATTTTAAAAGTGTGCCAAAAGTGGGCGCTGTAGGCGCAATGGTTTTCGCACAATTCAATTTGTTTGTGTCAGCAAGTTGCGTGCGCTAGAAAAGTGAAAACCAAAGTTCAAATTGATGTGAGCTATAAAATTTTGCAATATCTCGGCTTCTATTCATCGTAGAAACTTTTTTTTTTTTAACTGCGAATTTGTAGAATAGCCAAGCCCTGAACCCCAGCAAAAATGCATCTTTTATACTGAATTTTTTTTAATTTACAAAAATGTCAAAAATTATTGTTAAACGAAATATTAATTAAAATTTCAATTTCGGAATTATTTTACTATTATTAAATAAATAAATGAAGCTATCGTTCATTTAAAAAGTTATTTCTTTTACATATTAAGGCAAAGTAAACTTGTTTTTTCAATATTTTGTTAGCTATTTAATTACGATTTAAATGTAAAATTAAAGTAAAAATTCACAAATTATTTTCAAATTATTATTTATTGTTAAAAGATTTAAAAAAGAATAAAAAGCATTTGAATTTATTGCAAAATTCTCAAAATTAAAAAATATTAAAAATAACGCGGTCGATAAAATTACAATTTTAACTTCCTGAAATTTTAATATATAAAGTTTTTTTATTATATTTATTACTAATTTTATAAACATAATCAAAATTAATTCAAAAAATATTAATCACAACCATTTTCAATAATAGATATAAATAATGCAATATAATACAATTTAAAATTTAAATTTTTTTCTATTTTTATGAGAAATAATAATTGAAAATAATTTGTGAATTTTTACTTTAATTTTACATTTAAATCGTAATTAAATAACACAAAATATTGAAAAAATAAGTTTACTTTGGCTTAAAATTCTTGTATTTTTGCAATAAATTTTTTGTTTATCAACCGATTTTAATTTAACAAGTCTCATTTTGTAGATAATTTTACTCCCTACAAGCTGTCTGTGAGTCACTTTTCACTAAAATTTATGGTTTGCCCTGCAAAGTGAAAAAAACTTTTCCTCACATATTTGTTTAAACAGAAAAGTTAGCTAATAACATTTTTTGACTCATGAGATGAGAGATGTCTTGTATTATGTTCCTTTAGACAATTTTACAATAATATCGCGGATAGGACTTTTTTCAAACAGTAATTCAAGAAATTATATATTTGTATAATTATTGTTTTGTTTTCGCATGTTCGCCTCCCATTGGGGGTCATGTTGGCACATTGTGTTATCAAGTTGCTGTCGTTGCATATTTGATCGTTTTTTTTTTTAATCCGAAAATACGTGTCTTAAAAATTTTGTTGTTATCGTGATTCAATAGCCCTGAAATTGAACTTAAGGTTTCAATCCTGAATACAATCCGTTTGAGGTCCAGGTAGCGGAGTAACCACAAAGTCGCCTAACTAAGCCGCAGATTCGGTTCCAGTCAGTTTGCTAATTTATGCCATCTCATTTCCCTTTATCTCTTGTTGAATGATTTCTGGGCTGGTTGCCACGTCATCGATTTACAACTTTTGACGTTTCGAGAGACATATCGCTCTTTTCTTCAGAAGTTACTCTGAAACTGGAGATCTACTAATTTTGTCACTATTTATATTTGATGTGGTCACTAATCCATGACGTTCCGGTGGGTGACCTCGTACGCGTTGTTGACGTTCCAGTGGGTTGCTTTCACGGACGACTCTCTTCCTTATACCTGGCAAATCCACGCCACGATCCGTGTTGAAATTGTTCGGATTTTTGTAAATTTCTAATGCTTTTCTGTACAGTCGGGACCAAAATCTTCTCTCTCACCACCATGTTCGCCTCACTCAGATCCACGGTATGTCCCGTGTCCGCCCTATGCTCTGCTA
This sequence comes from Anoplophora glabripennis, assembly GCF_000390285.2. NCBI lineage: Eukaryota > Metazoa > Arthropoda > Insecta > Coleoptera > Cerambycidae > Anoplophora > Anoplophora glabripennis. Next base: position 263,303 of record NW_019417621.1, read on the forward strand.
CTGCCGATTTTTCCCAGTTGTTATTTTTGTGGTGACTTTTGTGTTCCTTTAACCTCGTATTGATGTGCCTTCCTGCTTGTCCTATGTAGACCTTTCCGCAGGAGCAAGAAATACCGTACACACTGGCACTCTAGAGCTGGTCTTTGGAAACGCTGCCGCCACCTTCTTTACAGTGTTGAATACTGTGTTGATATTCCTCTTCTTCAAAAGACGCCCTATTTTATCTGTACAACCTGTCACGTAAGGTAGATACGTCGTCACTAAGTACTCCCGTTTCTCCATGACATACGCATGTCTCCTCCTGATAGCTTGTAGGAGACATATGCAATGAAAATTGCAGATTGCTGAATTCTTATGTATTAAAAGCTGCAGGTGGTTTTTTCTCTTGCGCCGATCTCGAAAAAGGGTCATTTTCCATTATCAAAGGCTTTTTTCCAGTCGTGCATCAACCCGCCGTCCTTCCTTTGTGGACTAAGGGTATTTTGATGGAGGCATTTCCGCATTTACCTAGGTAAATTTTCGTTTTTCTGCAGCTCCTCCGCGAAAATGACAAATTTTCGCTGTGGGAGAGAGACGAAACCCGATGGGAATGCCCACTGTCGAAACTCCGGAATTGGGCTGAATGAGAGGCAAACATTACTGCGATAGGTTGTTATTTTACCGTTTGAGGCCCTTGGGGATGATATATCAATAAAACATTTGAAATTTTGAGTTTACGCCTACGGAGACCCAAACTTTTAAATAACCCGTACAGGCTCCACCTACCGAGAGGCCGTCGTAGCTCAGTTTGTAAGCTTTATTTGTTTGTAAGCGTAATTTATTGAAGCCGTGCCCCAACAAATTGGTCTCCTGGTGTTCCTTAATACCGAAATAAAATAAAGGCAAAATCTTTGTTACGATGTGCAATTCGAACAACACTGACTGAGGTAAAATAAATCTAAAAATGTTCCATTATGATGCACGATACTTCTGCGTTGAGGGTTCAAAGCTAACTGACTTTACACTGAAATTAAATAAAGTAAAAAAGTTACTACAAGCGACGTTTTACAGTTGAAGTTCTAGAGCTAATTGACTGGAATATCGAAATTCCATGACTTTTATAACAAATCTTGCATATGCGCTCTACGGGCGTGACCTCACAGAAATAATTCGACGACGGTTAAATTCTGATGACACATTATGGAAGGAAAATTACGATTCTTGAATATGGCGAGCAAAATTCCACACTTAGGTGACTTTACATATCTTCTGAGAAGATAAGCAAAAAGTAAAATTGTCTCGAGTTTTTAAGGAAAAAGAATATTGAAGGACGAAAGCTGTGCTTCAGTATTTTGGTCCATTTAAGAGATACAGAGCGTTTTTCATTTTTGATGATATTAAATGATTAAATCTTGTGAATACTTTCAGTTTTCTCGAGTTTTTTATTTAATTTTTTAATTTTTAGTAGAATTCAATGATTATGTGCTATTTTTCTACAACTTCTGGTTTTTCAGTTATAACCTAAACATTCTTATGTATTAAACGCTGCAGGGCACTTCCGCTCCGGCACTCGCTTTCTGAAAGAGCCATTTTACTGCGCAAAAGGCTTTTTCAATGGGTCCTTTGGTCCTTCTTGTGTGTCTGCGTAGTATATTGATGTCTACTTTTCCCCTTTTTCTTAGCTAATTTTCCATTTTAAAAAAGGGTCCTCGCCCAAATTGAACAATGTTTTGTGGGAGAAGGATTCCCAAAGGATATCCGATGTTTAGACAGTGCCTTTGGGCACGTTTTCTGAACCCGTTAATTAATTGTGATTTTAAGGCAGCGATGAATGCATTAAATTTAAGGGAAACATTCGTGTAAAACAGCCAACCAGTGATCATTTCTAGCATTGATGATCTGAACTGTTTCTTCTATTGTAAAATTCAATCATTTGTATTTTAGGTTACTGAATCGGACATCCCTAGCGAATTGGCAGACAGACTGGCGGAAGAGAAGAGAATGGAGCAGGTGCGCCGCAAGGAACGGAACGAAGCCCACCTCTACATGACAATAAACGTTCTCCTGGAGGATTCCTTCGACGGTCATCAAGGGAATGACCTTTACGACCCGGAGAGGGCTCTGTTCAGGGTCTTCAAGATTAAGAAGATGGCCACGATCGCCGAAATGATGGAGATGCTGGCAGATGCCTTCAAGTACCCGCCAGAGCAGATCAGGCCATGGCCTTTCAGCCAGAGGTTGTAGTGTTTTAGATGTTTAACTTTTTGTTTTACTGAGAGCTTGTGTGGTGCTTGTTGAATGAGGGATGAATCGGAACTTACTTTGATGGTTTTAATCCACCTAAAATATTTTTAGTTCAGTTAGGTGTGTCCATCACTGATTTTCAGATATTTCGTATAAATATTTATTTTAATAATGTGAAGTTTGAGTGTCCGAAATTGAAATCTCCAAAAAATGATTTATTTATTAAAACATCTTTAAAACCTTTCAATGTAAATAAGGTCTCTTTCCTTTTTAATAATTTTCTTCTAAAGATTTTTATAAAATATTTGACACATTTTTGATTTTCTATAGGTTTATACAAAAAAATATAATAATTTCACATAACCTTATCGAATGACATAGTTTCTAGAAGTGTGCATATTATAACAATTTTTTCTAAAAACAGTAAATACAGGATGTCCCAAAATTAATGGGACACAGAGCAAGAGCAGATTCCTTACATCGAAATATTGAGAGGTGGTTAGACTTATCTAAGTCCATTTGTGGATAATAAAAAAGTTACAGGGTGTTACAGTTAAAATTTTGAATTAAAAATTCTTAAAATTTTTAGAAAGTTCTCAAAAAATTGAAAATTTATATTAGAGGCAAAGTTGCCTCTAAGCCGCGCACTAGTTTTACGAAAGTTGTGCAGCCATTTTTGTATTCTGCGCACAATGGGCTTGTTTTTAATTTCATTTTATAAAAGAATTGCATCTAAAAATGGCAAAAATCCAAATTTCACTAAAAAACAGTAAAATTTAGAGGGTCAAAAAAATTTTGAACATTTTTGCACCCATATATTTTTTTACCGTGCAGTCGGCGAAAAAAATTAGAGGGAACATTGTTCGGGGGTTTTCTGAGTCCAGAAAAATGAATTTGGACTTACTGTGCTGTAGACGCTAGAGGTTGCTACAAAATACAGGATGTTTTTAAATGAAGTAGCAACAATGGTACCAGTGAATATAGAGTCAAAAATAAGAGGATTGAAGTAAAAATACCTTATATGAAACTTGCACCCCTGAGGCGATATACCCTCTTGAAGGAGGAGATTGAAATTCACATTTTATTTTTTTTCTTTAACATGAGCACTGCTGGAGACACGAAACTTGGTATGAGCATTCTACTAATAAAGAGACAACTTTGCAATATTTTTTTCGCCCATTGGGGTATTTTATAAAGGAGTGAAACAGTCAACCCTATTGCAATATTTTATTAAAAATTTTTTATATGAAGCAAATTATTTATTTAAAAATATTTATTGGGAAGACTGATTTATTGTGCAACTTTTTTACCTCTTGTAATTTTTCGATAAAACCGATATTTTTCTTGTAAAAAAAATTAGATGCGTCATCATTCACTAAAGGGGTAATTGCGAAAATTTGTAAAAATAAAATAGGCGGGTGTTATAACAAATAAATTGTTATTTATCATATTAATAAATTGACACTTTCTGTCAATAAGCTGGTAATTTAATAACATTGAGAATAATTTGCTATTAATTAATGAAAAATGTCTGATTACTTATGACTATGGCACATGTATTAGGTAAAGTTATTTATCTGAAATAAAATTAATACAAACGAAAAACGAGAAATGCAAAATTAAATTTAAAGAATATTCTCGAAATAATTTCCATTTTGCTGCAAGCATAACCTAATACATCTGTTGAAGTTATAAAGCACTTGCAGAAACAGTTCTTGGTTATTGCATAGGTCATCTGCTGCCTGAAATATTCTTAGGCGTAGTTCTTCTAAGGAGGCAACAGGAGTTGCATAAACAATACTTTTTGTGTTCCCACAAAAAAAAATCCATAGGCGTTAGGTCAGGTGAACGTGCAGGCCAACAAACAGGGGCCTCACGACCACGACCAATTCAGCGATACAGGTAATTTAAATTTAACCATTCTCTAACGACAAGTGTACTATGTGTAGGCGCCCCATCGTGCATATACCACATCACCTGATGTGTGGCGAGGGGAACATCCTCAAGTAATATTGAAAGATTTTCGTTATAAAATCTAAGATACTCGTCCGCTCCAAGCATGTGTGGAAGAATAAAAGGACTTACTAGAGTATTTCCTACAATTCCCATATAAACGTTTAAACTGAAATTATGTTGACATCTTGAAACAAATATTTCATGAGTATTTTCTTCCGACCATGAAAGGACATTATGAAGGTTTACTGCACCTACTCTAGGAAAATTTGCTTCATCGGTAAAAAGTACATTCATTAGGAAATTTAAGTCATGCCTGGAAATATTAATGTACCATTGACAAAAATTGACGCGGTTAGGTAAATCAAGGTCATTCAATTTTTGCACGGGTTGATGGTGAAAAGGGTATAAAAGATTTTCATGGACTACATTCCACACAAGACTGTGAGAAACTTGCAGTTATCTGGACACCTGTCTTGTGTTTGTACCACAGTCTTGTTCTAGATGTTCCAGTATAGCTTCTTCAGTTTCAACAGTTCGGACATTACGCCTTCTTCTGGCACCCTCACGATTGGGCTGAATTTTACCAGTTTCGCGAAGCCTTCTTTCCACCGAGGCCAATGTTTGTCTATGAGGAATCGGTTGGTTTGGATATCTTTGGTGGTATAATCTTACTGCAGAGTTACTATTTTTTCTGGATTTGAAAAACACTTGGAGCATGTCGACATAATCGTCATTGGTATAAATATTATTTGCCATAATTATTCTGATAATAGTAGTGCTAGCTTCAATTTATTTTCACTTCTGTGGGCGTCGCGGGGTTACAAGCTAAATTATATATAAAATTGAAGCTTATATCTCACGGGATCAGAATCCGAAGGTAATAAAAAAAATAACGCAGGCAGAAGGGCAGTAAAATCAAAAAACGAGTGATCACAGGCGGATAATCCAGCACATTGGCTATAATTCTCTATAAAAATCAACTTATATTTTGTACAGCATATATTTTTTATCAGTTTTTGAAAGTTGCTCTTAATGTTGAGTCTTATGGTAGAAGAAATTTTTAAACTGGAATATCTCGGTTTGAACATGTCGAAAATCTTCCTGAAATTCAACATTTTTTTAGTTCCTATGCCATTTATCGGAAAACGAAGACCTTAATCGAAAAATTTTACTCTTGCAAAAAGTTTCTTTCATCAATTTGAAAGAAAACAGCGTTTAATTCAAAATTTTTGCTTCAATAATAAACAATATATGGATAAAAATATAAAATAAGTTATTTTTCGACCGGAGGGCGGACAGCTGGCTGCTTCGCGTCCTCGCTTTGCCACAGTCGCATCTGTCTCACAAATTTTCGCAATTACCCCTTTAGTGAACGATGACGCATCTAATTTTTTTACTAGAAAACTATCGGTTTTATCGAAAAATTACAAGAGGTAAAAAAGTTGCGCAATAAATCAGTCTTCCCAGTAAATATTTTTAAATAAATAATTTGCTTCATATAAAAAATTTCTAATAAAATATTGCAGTGGGGTTGACTGTTTCACTCCTTTATAAAATACACCAGTGATCAAAATGCTCATACCAAATTTCGTGTCTAGCATTCCTCATGTTAAAGAAAAAAATTAAAATGTGAATTTCAACCCCCTCCTTTAAGAGGGTATATCGCCTCAGGGGTGCAACTTTCATATAAGGTATTTTTAATTCAATCCTCTTATTTTTGGCTCTACATTCACTGGTACCATTTTTGCTACTTCATTTAAAAACACCCTGTATAGTCTTGGTTGATAAAAATAGGTCATAACTTTTTTCTCAGAAGTAACATTACCCACCTGTCACTCACCGATCGGAATGAAATTTGGCGCATCGATAGAACTCTAAAAAATATCGAAACTGTATTTTTTTATTTTCTCAAAATTCGCTTTCAAGGGATAGAAACCACCCCTAGAAAACAGTAAGAGCGAAAATCTCCATAAATGAAATAAAAAAAAATACATATTTATCAACCAAACTCACTCACCCTATCCACCCAAACCAACTAACTCTCACTCCAAGCCTACCCCTCTCCTAAACTAATCGACCCCTTTACCCCAACATCAACCCCCTGCCCAACACTGCAACACACAATTTCTAGTAAACAGGTAAGATAATAATCTTTACCCCTCATTCTAATCTCCTTGATTAGCCCAGAAGTGCGGACTTGTGCGGAAGATGGTGTGGCATGTTATTACTCTTTAGGCCACATTTGCACTCAGTTTTAAAATCCATTTTAACAATATCGTATTGTGACTAAGTAAAGGGTCGACAAACGTAAGGTCAAGGATATGAACTGAAACTTAAGAAAATAAATAATAAGTTTTTTCAAATATATAACTTTTTTTTTGGTTTTAGATCAAATCAAACAGTACGGCCGAGCGTACTGGACCTGGAAGCGGACCTCCACAAAACCGTAATCGATGCCGCAGAGAACATGAACCCCTGGAACATTTTCCTTGAGTTGTTGCCCCCAGATTCCGGGCAAACAGCTCTGCCCACATTTGATAAGGAGACGGATGTGTTGCTGTTCTTCAAAATGTACGATCCTAAACAGAAGAAAATCCACTATTGTGGCCACAGTTACCTGCCAGTGACCAGCAAACTTAGTGACATCATCCCCTTATTAAACGAGAGGGCCGGGTTCCCTCCTGACACAGAACTGTTGCTCTACGAAGAAATTAGGCCAAATATGATAGAGAAGATAACCAACTTTAACGATCCGTTAGAAAAGGTAATTTTAGCTTTTTTTTCTTCAGTTTTTTTAAAGCCTTTTACTGTCATTTTTATGATACTATTTATTTCAGTATATTTTTTTTAACAGAAGTAATTTATTTTTATTTTTCTAAATTAAATGAAGAAAAGATATAAGATTAGTAAACTCAAAACTGTAATTCAAAATACCGCGGTCATTTTCCATGATTTATTTTTGACGATTTATGCAAAAAAGAATTACAAAATGTTTCAAGTCAAAATAACTGCATCAGAAACGTAATTTTGAGAATTTGCGTATTAGAGCAGTTTTTGTAGTAGATAGATTATGTGCTTAACTTAATTAATTTAACACCAATTTACTAAAATAACTGAAGAACTGACAGAAAACCCACCTGTGACAGCACAGCGGGAAACGACGCTATTCAAATGTATGTCTACAATTTAAAATAAAGACAATAAAACTGTTTCTTTCTCATTCATCGTACACAATTAATAACCACTGTCACCAGTATGTCACGCAACACATGAATGTGATTGTCTTTTTCTATCAATAGCTAATTCACGTTCATCGATAACATAACCACACACAAAAAAAGTTGTCTGTACTTTTCATGCGACATATGTTATCCGTAGTATTTTTGTCTCCTGATCACGAATCTGATGTCAGAATTGAGCTATCACATCACAAGAATTGCCTAACCTCAAAAAACAGGTCATAAATAGCAAAAATTTACGAAAAAGTGCTAGGAAAAGTATAACAAATTTTTTTTTTCTATATGCAAATGTTCATTTATATGGATAAGACCTCGCCGAACGTGAATCTGCTGTTAGAATTGATGGTTCTTTTTCTAACCTAAAATAACGAGTCAATTGATGTCAGATATCACGAATTTTCAAAAAATAACATTCGCGCCAAATTTGGTATACAGGGGTTTTTGGGGTACCCCCGTATACCAAATTTAGCGCGAATGGGTTGTTTTTTGAAAATTTGGTTGATCACCTTAGATCCCCCATCTTGAATTTTGCAAAATTGACCTCGGATCTGACCTTAATTTACTAGTTTTTTTGAGGATAGAAAAAGAACCATCAATTTTGACCGCAGTTTCACGTTCGGCAGGGTCTTATACATATAAATGAACATTTGAATGTAGAAAAAAAAATTTGTAGTACTTTTCCTAGCACTTTCGTGAATTTTTACTATTTTTGACCAGTTTTTTGAGGTTAGGAAATTTCTGTGATATGATAAACTAAAACCGCTGTATCTTTTCCACTGCGTCACAAGCAATATTCGTATGAATTAAGACGAAAAATCCTAGTCAAATTAGTTACTGTTTTCATATAATTGAAATGTCATCTTGACAATTCCCAAATCTGGATTTCTGTCAAATTTTAATACTGGTGGTACTAGATATGAAAATATGCCAAAAAATCGATATTTCAACGCTTAGAAAATATATATAACAGTTAGTACGGAGACGCGATCAAAACAACTGTCAAATTTTTAATCTGAGTGTCAGTTCTGTTTTTAAACGCGCTAGTCAAAGTATAGTCTAAAATTAATACCCAACAAACGTCCTCCATTTTCTTCCACTCTAATACACATAAAATATTGGAACGGTTGTCTGTGATAGATTGAGACTATGAAGACATTTATACCATCATTGTATCTCTTTGTAGCACTTTTAATAATGAATACATGTTTGCAACGACTGTCTGATATTATGACACACGCGTGACGTAATGGCAATCTTAAAACGGTTCTACTATAGCTCAATTCTGACACCGAATTCTGTCTTGCTTTACATCATTTCAAATATTGAAAATACATTACTTAATACCCTTAGCCCACAGAAAGTGGAGGTAACCGTATTTTTTGACAGTGCATTATTTTACATTGGTATTTTTACGAATTGGCTGTTATCACTACCAATTTAAATTCAGTAACATAATGAGATATGGCGTATATATTAGCAAAAATTATACTTTATTGTTAGATAAAAAATGCAGATCCAGACCTTGTAGTGAACAAGAGTTATGATTAAATAAAAAACAAATGCTTTAAGTCTTATATTAATATAATTAGTAATGGAAAGTATCTATTAAGCAGTATCAGTGTTCACGATCCCCGATGGTTTGTTTGAATAATGTTTACATTAAAATCTCGAGTAGCTCATACAACATTAGCATAATTATATTTGTTCACATGGAGTTTGCCAAAATTTACATTGACTGTCAAAGGTGTGTATTTGTTATTCGCAATTACCGAAATCTCCCACTGCCCCATTTTTTTGTCCAAAACACGTTGTGGGTATGGTGATTTACCCACTATACGTTTAGAGTTTTTCTTTGAACACTGGGTAAGGCAAATTAACCAGAACGCGTTGCGGGTAAAATATATCACCCACAAGGCGAAATAAGTGTTCGGCTGCTTTTGTTTTGCTTTGCTTGTTGCGCTTTACCGAGAACGTGTTCTGAAAAATAATATTCTTTATTTAAATGTAGGTATCATCACAGGGTGATTCAGGTTTAATCTGGTTAACTTCAGGAATCGATAGAACAGGTTATAATAATGTTTATCCACGACAATTGTATAATGTACCCATTATACGTCTGTTTGCTCGACCTTATTAATACCCATTAATCACGGCAGTGATTAATGAGTCATTAATCACTACTGTCAGATGCTTCCTTGATTTAGCTATAATATTATATTGTTCTGCTACAAACAGTCGGTTTTTTTAAATTTTATCGTGTAAACCACTAAATATTTTCAATTCAGTGCTGTACATATAAAAAAAAAATTAAAAAAGTGAATTTTCCTAGACCAGATTCGAACCCGGGACCAGCGGTTGGAAGGGAAGGAGTATCTACACTGAGCCATCAGCGACTTCGTTTGTGCGTGTCGTATATCTGTTGCTTAACATACCATGTTTTTCGAAACATTTCATAAATCTAAGTAGCTTTTAAAACAAAACAAATTTGACTCAAACCTGTCAACATTATTGTTTGTGTGCATAGATTTCTCAGTGTTTTGATATTTTGTGTTAAATTGTGTTAAAAAACGAACTAAAAACAAAAAAAACTCCAACAAAAATATTTAGTAGTCGTGGATATAGTATTCTACTCCCGTATAATGGCTATTATCCACTCGGTGATTTAGGCCACTCGCCTGCGGCTCGTGGCCGTAAACTTCACCTCGTGAATAATACCCATCATTATACGCTCGTTGAATAATATACTATTATTCATGGTATAAACTTATTTCTTCAATCACACCGTTTCGGAGGTAGAGGGCGTTGAAGTAGGAATGATTTTCTCTGATATCATGAATGAACATTATTTTAACCTGTTCCATCAATTCCTGAAGCTATCCAGATTAAACCTGAATCACCCTGTATATGTTATTATATCATAAACAAAAACACACAAAGAAATCTAAAAATAGAGAAACGAACTAAAACAACAAACTTTATTTGTTTTTACTTACAGGAGTTGCTTTTGTGACATTTTAATTACATTTTATATTTCATTTTATGCACACACATGCCTTCGTTTGACATCCTTTCAAGCAATTACATCGAATAAATCCTTACACACGGATACATCAACGAGGCGTAACGTTAGTCTGACTAGCATAAGTTGTGCAAAAATTTTGCACCCGTGTTGCGCGAATTTAAATAAAAAGCGTAGTGCCATTCACAAAGTGTGCGAAGAAGGCGCAACTATTAATTATAATGCCACGTCTATTGTTTTGTGGTTAAACTATTATGAAACACTGCAAATACTTATAATAATATATTGCAATTAAAAAAATAAAATGCAATGAACTTAATAAACTACACCTTAAGTTACACGATTTTTATGCATGTTATGTAGAAGGTTTAAATTTTGACGTAACTATTAGCGCAAGTAAAAGGTGCAAGGGAAGTGCATTTTTTGTGAATACGTTTACACGGTTGCAAAACTCCTTAGTCCGACTAACGCCTTACGCCCCTTTCGTGAATCCGGCTGTTAGAATTTACGAGAACCACTATAACATGAGAATTCACTAGCACTTACTTACTGAGTATATCTTACCACTAGCATCTCGTTAAAATTAATAACAAGCATGTTCGGGGCAACACCCAATAGCCAGAATACGACGTGGGCAAAAGAAATGCTCCACAAGGCAAAACAAAAGCGTGCGAACACTTATTTGACATTGTGGTTGACATACTTTACCCACAATGCCTTCTGGTTAATTTGCTTTACTCACTGTTCAAAGAAAATGTTTCTAAACGCGTCTTAGGCAAATTACTTTATCCATAACACTTTTCGGACAAAAAAATTGCGCGGTGGGCAATTTCGGTTATTGCAAATAACATATTCACTGGCAAACATATAAGGCCTGTTTGCAACCAGTTTGCAAACAAATCGCAAACGGGTTGCAGGTAGTTACACATTCATGTCCATAAATACGAATTTCTGCATTTGGTGTTTTTTGCCAGAAAGTTCAATCGCTGTTCTGCATATCGTCTTCCAAAATTGATAAAAAATTTTCTTGCACTACCCATATTGTTCGAGGTATCTTTCAAAACGAACTAACAAGTGGATTTAGAAACTTTTGTTGCAAGTTAACTATCATTTTTTCCACACATACTTTGTTTTATTTCTATAGTTAATTGAACATTTCACAAAACTTTCTTTTTCCAATATTACCGTATCACTACATAAATGAGACAAAATTGAATGTTCCAATCAACTACACCCAATCGACATTCCGTGAACATATTTTTTAAAGTTACCAACAGCCGATGAAAATTTTCTTGAGCTCAGTGTGAACAAAGATGAACTAACATTTTGTAAACAGGCCAATCACGAACTGTTCGGAAGCACACAAAAATTTGATTTTTTGTAGACGTGCATGTTGATCTGGTCGTGATTTGTTTTCTGTGGATATGCTTCAGCTTTAGATGCAAAATTTTTGGTTGTCATTTAGGCATTGTGGAAATTTTTGAGTTTATTTGTAAAATATTATGTTTACACAAAAAGGGCGTTATGAACAGGAATATATGGTTTTAGGTTTTAGAGGAATTAATGGATGGCGATATAATAGTATTCGAGAAAGAAGAAAGGGAGGAGCTTTCAGACCTGCCGACATGTATAGACTATTTTAAGGACCTATTTTATCGAGTAGAGGTAACGTTTGTTGACAAATGCATACCTAACGATCAGGGCTTCACCATGGAACTGTCGCAGAGAATGACTTACGATCAGTTCGCTAGGGCTGTGGCTCAGAGGGTCGGGACGGACCCGTATTTATTACAATTCTTTAAATGTCAAAGGTACTAATTTCTAATAGATCACTCTTGACGTTCGTTCTGTCAGTCGTACTCACTAATTCTTTCTTTCAGTTATAAAGATAGCCCCGGCCACCCGTTGAGGTGTACATTCGAGGGTACCTTAAAAGACTTATTAGTTTTTTCGAAGCCAAAAGTTCCCAAGAAGATATTTTATCAGCAACTTAGTATTCGTGTTAATGAATTAGAGAATAAGAAACAGTTTAAGTGTATCTACGTCGGTCCTAAGATGAAGGACGAAAAGGAGCTTATACTTTATCCTAATAAGGGTGGCACGGTAGCAGATCTGTTGGAGGAGGCGAAGAAGCAGATCGAGTTCGGAGAAGGCAGCACGGGAAAACTTAGGTATGTCAATAACCGTAATAATGTATTACTGTGTCTGTCAAAAAAGTTTGCAATATACGAAAACAATTTTACTACCAAAATTTCCGACAACATTTTTTTGGCAACCATTTCTGTACCTGTAAAATCGTCAACATTTTTTAACAGCATGATAATATAACTCTTTACGAAGAAAATAAACTGAAAATTGTTACTGTAGGTCTATCCGCTGAGAAGATCTAGCCAATTTTCGAGAGCGCCTTTTTTTCAAAAAATCGATATATCGAAAAATAATTAATATTTTTAAAATTTTCAACAATTTACTTGCTTGCCACAGGCTATGCTTGCAGTAAATAGCAAATATGGCCACGTAAATGTAAACGAGTTATAGAAGAAGGGAAGAGAAGATTTTTAACGGTTTTTTTTAACCATGTTCGCCGTTTTGGATCGAGTTTAAAGAACAAGAAACTCAATTTAAAATTAAATTTTCTATATGGTCATATTTTTTTTGTCCAGGTAATAATTTCTGTAAGCATTTCTCTATAATGCTTGGACTATTTAGGCATGTTTAACAATGGGTATAACTGTACAGGGTGTCTGGAATTTCGAAGCTGGATATACTGGTGGCCAAAATAAGTCGATTGAGCCAAATATGCCTTATGCAAATGTTGCTGGTTTGAATGATACAGGGCGTTCAATGTTTGAATTTTATTTTGAAATTTCTCGATTTTGAAAACTGTCGGAGTATGAAAAAAAAAATTGGCACTGTTATGTTTTTGGACATGATAAATAAGAATTTTTGTCAGTTATGCCCTAATGTTTTGATAAATAGGGGAAAATTTTGTTGCCTTTACAGTTACAGACAGTGTGTATTGAAAATATGAAAAAACGACCTTCGTTTCATAAAAGACTACCTCTTGTTCGTTTTCGATATCTCGTTGATTATCGAGATATATGCATATGCATTTCGTTTTTAAGCAACTTTTAATCCTTAAATTAAGCTAATGTGACTTGAACTAGGGTTTATCCAAGTCGATACGATGGATAGGCCAATCAGAACCATTGCCCTGGCTGCCTAGATCCCCAGATTTAAAATCTTTGGATTTTTACTTCTGAGGTGATTTGAAAAGACGTGTTTCCGCAACTCCTGTGGCAAGTGAAAAGGAACCGTGGCATAAAATTTTCCACAAAGTCGGGAAATAAAAAATAATATTCAAATGATTTGGAGTGTCATAGCCATCTCTAATTAGATGTGCTCGTGAGTGTATTAGGCGAGACGGTGCTCATTTTGAATAATTTTTATAGTAATTAGTAATTTTGAGACCGAAGTAGATATTTTTTAAATTTCCAAATTTTTCTGTTTTGTTTGTTAACTTAACCTCCATTATTCATGATAGCGGCGCCGCAGTTCTCAATATAGCGTATTATTTGAAATTCGCATATGTGACATACGATGTATATTTGAAGCTTAGGCATTGTACATAACATGAAAAAAGAAGACAAACAAAATGAAGAAGAATAATTTATTGAAGTAAATAATTGACATATTTGCACATATCGACGTTTATTTTTCTTGTAAATATAACATCTTTAGAATATAAATAATCTACAATACAAATTCGTATATGAAGCACATATAAATATTTTTGATTTTCTTTGGAAGATATTAAATCTTTGCTAAAAGTATCACCAATTGAAAATATAACAGTGAAATTGCCTAAATAATCTATGCGCCTGACATATTTACGTCATAACGATGCATCTCCTTTCCCTGCTTTGCTTTCATTTTACTTCTATGTTCTTGATCACTAGCACCTCGTGTGGTGCATAGACAATGTTGATATTGCACAGTTCGCATACAAGCCAATCCAATCAGTTTTTCGTCAACTATATTATTCAAGGAAAGAATTTGAGTGCACTCCCTGCAAATCATTTGTTTATCTAAAGTTTGAATATGCACAATTCTTCGTCCATCGATTTTGGATTTGTTCTTTACTTCTTTGAGGTTAGAGTTCTCTTCAGATTGCCTTGGACTTTTGTTTTGCTTACATCCGTAAACGCTTCGTATGTTTCTGCCTGCACTCGCTTGACGAACTCTTAAATGTTATACATTTTCAGTTAACGCGTTTTCCTTTCCAGAAAAATTTCTTTATTGACTTGTCTCTCACGGCGAAAACTATTTCCACCATCCAAACAAACAGAATGATCTAACACGAGTGAGCGAACGCCGAGCCGAGCGCTTCAGCCAAGTGCCAAATCTAAAAACTTACTACTTTAGTCACTAGCGAATCTACAGAAACTCTCATTTGACTTTAGACGTACCCGATAAACCTCCTTAAGGATTAAAAGTTGCTTAAAAAAACGAAATGTATTGAAATTTGTATATGCAAATATCTCGATAACCAAGGGAGATATCGAAAACAACCAAGGGTAATTTTTTTATGAAACGAAGGATGTTCTTTCATATTTTCAATACATAATGTCCGTAATTCTAAAGGCAAACAAAATTTTCCCCTATTTATCAAAGGGATAGGACATAACTGACGCCCTATACAAGCAACGCCAAAATTAATTAAAAATTCTTATTTTTCATGTCAAAAAACATAATAGTGACAATTTTGCAGTTTTCAAAATTAAGAAATTTCAAAATAAAATTCAAACATTGAATGCTCTTGAAACCAGTAACATTTGCATAAGGCATATTTGGCTCAATCAGTTATTTCTGCGGTCAGTATCTTTTGTTCATAGGAATTGATTTAAATATTATAACATAACCTATAATTGTTTTGTGTTTGAATATCGGATAGTTTCTAATTTACTATAAATTTGTTAAAAAATGATGAAGCGCTCAGAAACAAAAAAAGATGAGTCTCTGCTTGTTTAATGCATACATATTATTTACCTAATAGGTATGTGTAATAAAGTTCATATTTTTTTGTTTGGGCGTTATTTCGATTAACCGTGTTTTCAATTATCAGCAACGGTTCGGTCCCGGCCGGCCTGGATAATCGAGGTTCTACTGTAATATGAGGCTACCTTTGACCTTTAGAAACACATGTCATAGGTTTGTTTTCTCAAATTCAGTTGTGAAAACCAATTTTTTTTTGTAATTTTCAGTCTTTGCTGTTGGATATGCCATTACAGCATGCAATGTTGTCAAATCTTTCATTTCTTGATTCGTATAAGTGTATTTTCATATCACACGATAATTTAACAGTTAACACACACAAACACACTGCACTGAAAAAACTTGTACTTCATATAGAAAATTGAGAAATTATCTACCATATTGCAAAAATTTCCTAAACTGTTAAACTGAAAACTAGATGGATGTCTTTGTTTTGGACTAACATTGATCCTTTATTTTTTGCCTAGAAATTATTATTATTTCCATTTTTTAATCTTTGCATAACCAAATTGAAGTATTACAATACTCCTATTTGCTTTGGTTTTATTCATGAAAAATTCCAAATCTCTTTCTAAAAATCAGCTGTAACTCCATTATTTGCAGTCTAATTGAAAACATTTCCTCATGTAATTTGTTTATTACGATTATTTATTTTTAAATTAAAAAAAATAGAAAAAAACTAATTACATCAGTAAAGATAACACAAAAATTACATTCTAATGGTTGAAGCATTTTTTCTGTCAGGCTCTGTGTACAAAACGAAGGTACAGCTAAATTTTAAAAAGTGACTACCACTTTAAACCTCTTTTCTATGTTTGGTCAGGAATTGTACTTTTAATTTTCTTATGACTTAATGAAAATAAAAGAGCTTAAAAGTATTGCAAAAATAGTAAGCGGAAATTTGTAATATTACGTTGTCGAGCAGGAATGAAAACAGAACTTTGCGTTGTCTGTTGCAGGTTAACAGAAGTTAATTGTAACAAAGTATCGATGGGTCCAAAAGAGGATGTTCCCTTAGAGACATTAGGCGTGACGTCGGCAAAGATTTACAGGGTCGAGGAGATCCCTCGGGAAGAGTTACACCTCGGAGACGACGAGTTGCTCGTCTCCTGTGCGCACTTCCATAAGGAGGTATTCTCCACCTTCGGTATCCCCTTCCTGATTAAAATTAAACAGGGAGAACCTTTCAGCAAAGTTAAAGGTACGTTTTCATGAATTTTTTTAAATTGTGTTTAGTACAAACAACTCTGTTGCTTCCTTAGAACGAATACAAAAGAAATTGGCTGTGCCTGAGAAAGAGTGGGAGAAATTCAAGTTTGCAATAGTTTCAATGGGTCGACCTCAGGTAATTCAGGAAGATGAATATGTAGTAAACTTAGCTGATTTTAGGCCTCTTCCTAATCAAAGTGAGTATTTTGTTGTTTTTTTTTTGTTAGTTAGAGTCGTAAGCATTTTTTCAAACATGAAGTTTATATCGTAAAGCTGTTCACATGTGGATTAAAAATTTGAAAGCATGTGACAGAACATAAAATTATTTGGTTTCTTGTCTGTTTTTAAAAATTTTTATGAAGCAGATTGCTGCTTATGTGCTTTCAGGTTTGAATGCAATTCAGATCAAGAAATAGAATGAATTAGAGGCAGTTATAATACAAATTGGTTTTAACATGAACAGGGTGTTCCTTAATGATACGCGAATATTTAAGGGTGTGATTCTACATCGAGGGTCAAAACGCAGGACCTTGTTAGTGACAATTTTGAAATTTTACAGGAATACTGAGAAATTCAAGGTCATAATTTTAAAATGTGGGCGTATGTAAATACAAGGTTACGTTTTCTGCAATTTACGGCCAAAATTGAAAACTGTTTAATTTGTAACTTGATCAACAAATTGAGCCACCTATTCTCTGCAATATTCTATAATAAAACGTATTTTCCCCACAAATGTCAGTTATGAAGTCCTACATTTTGATTCTCGACATGGAAAATTAATGATAGTTTACTTTATAAACTATGGTCCAAAAATGTTCCGTACCGAAAATATGGACTGTTAAATTTTTAGAGAAAACAAGGAAATTAATTTTTTCGAAACCGCTTGACTTATTTCAAAATGTCAGAAATGCAAGTGACACATTCCGAACAACTAGGTTTATTGCAAAATTGTATTCTTCAATAATTACATTAATTAGTTACAGACAATACAACGGGTTTTATTTTTTTTTTCAAAAATGACGCATCGCAGAACAAAAACACAAGAATGCTCTTATCTTTCGAATTGAACAGAGATTTCAAAAATAATTTTATTTGGGAAAAGAACCATTTGCGTACCATTTTTTTTTTTAAATATCAGTCATTACTCGTACGCATGCCACTGTTAGAGCTAAAAATTATGTTTGTATTGAAAACTTGGGCCTTTATGAACTATCACTATGTACTAAATGTCACTGAAATATTTCAAGTGGTTTCGAAAATATTAATTTCCTTCTTTTTCCAAAAATTTTAACATGCATTTTTCGTAACGGGTAAGGCAATCACATTTACATTGGAGGCAATGATTAACACAAAACACACTAAACACAGAGGATTGTCCAATGGAATACATATTACATTTCTTTACAATCTGTTTTTTTTTCAGTATACAAGAAAATCATTTTTGTACATTTTTACTTACAAAATAATTATACTCTGAATTTTTGTCACATCCTATATTGAAAAAAGTATTTTTTTTTTTATTGAAAGTCCTTTTAAAAATATAGGGTCTTTAGTAATCTACTTTCATTCAGAGATAATGAAAATAAAGTTAATAAAATACAAAAAGTTCCAATGATTTATTTTTTTATTTATTTTTAAGTAAATTAATTTACCTTACAATGCTAACATAAACACAAAGTTTTTTACTCAGCTAACAAAAGCTTATTATATTAATCAAATTTATAATATGTGTTCAAAATGACCACCTTTGTTTTCCAAATATAAATTTTCTGTGAGTTTCATGCACTCAAAAACATGTTCAACTTCATTTGGTATTATGTTGTTTATTTCATGATCAACTCCTGCTTTTCGTTCTTCAAGTGTGTGGAGAGGATTTTTAAATATTTTAGATGTCAAATCAGATAAAAATCTAAAGGTATGAGATCAGGGTTTCGAGCAGGCCACAAGCCTCTAGTAAGTAATCTATCACCATAAAATTCCTGAAGGTATCTTATAGTTTCTGCTGCAATATGTACCGTGGCTCCATCTTATTAAAAACACCCGAGCCGCAGTTCATCGTCATGCATTAATTCCAGGGCTTGTTGTAAAATGTTACTGTATTCTCAATTTGTTACTTCTCAAAAAGAAATTGGGCGTAGTATCCGCCTTCCTGGAACTGCTACCCAGATAACCTACAGTCTGTCACATACTACATGATGAATTAATAATATGTCCAATCCCCTCCATTATTAATAATTGCCTGGCATCTCCGAGATACACTTTCTACTAATTGTATAGCATACTCTTGTGTCAAAGACCTCCATGTCAATCGAATCTGTCGAAATAACTGCTTAACGGTCCAGATCTTCTTCCCTCGGAGCTTCAATTTCATGAGCGCCCACACATTTTCTATTGAATTTGCATCTGGCGACTGTGACAGCCAATCCAGTACATTGTCAATTTCTTGCTTCCACCCAGTGAAAGACGACTCTGATGTTTTGGGTCATTGTCTTCTTGCAGTAGCCAATTTTAATTTTTCCGCATAAACCACCTTTCGGCAGATGGTAATAAAGCCCTCTGATATATTTTGACCATTTTGGCAGCGTTCAAATTTTCTGTGAAGATGTGCAAATTACCAAATCCCTGTTTTGAGAGACAGTCCCAGATGTGCACCTTTACCGGGTTTTTAACGGTCCACTGAATGAGTCTATTGGCGTGGGTAGATCAGGTATGGGTGATAGAAGAACGTGTCTAAAAAGAAGCTTTGTCCGAAAAAATTACGTTGTCCCAATCAGGGTCCAAATTTTCTTTTGCCCAATTAAGTCTTTTTTCCATGTGTTTTTCAGACGGTAGCGGTTTTTTCACTATGCTTCGAAATTTGACTTCATAAGCCAGTAAGCGCCTTCTTATAGTGTCACACGACACATTTAGACCCTTTTTACGCAAAATTGTCTGCCCCCTATGCAATGGTAGACAAGGATTCTGCTGAAACGCCTGCAAAATCACTCTGTCCTCCTTTTTCGTGGTTTTTTGTATAGAGCCACAATCCGGTAGGTCATCGACGTTTTTTATGTCAGAATAACATTTCATCCACTCATTTATAAATGTCTTCGACTTTTTCATGTACTTAGCGGACTCTCCGAGCTCCTTTCGGATGTAAACACAGAAACAGGGCTAACGTGATGCATACGCAGCAGACATGGTGAAATACATTATTCTGCGACCAAGGTCAAACGACAACATCAATTGTTTTTTAACTTCAACTTTAGGTTAAAAAAATGTACATAATTCAAACTATATTGTTTATCGCAGTACCTGTTTGAGTAGTTAACTGTAACATATGTTTCTCAGGAGATCAAACTATTCGTTGTCGAATATCTTCAATATTTTCTGTGAAAATGGTAGGTCTGCCTGCAACTTGCCCTTGCAACGTTGTTATGTAGTGAACTAAAAATGTGTACGTACATGGAAGAAAAATCAATAATGTTAAACTTTTACAGCATTTGAGAATTTTTTTATTTATGCATATTCTGTCTGTGTCGATATTATTATTTTTTTATTTATACTGTCACATATTTTGGAAATTTGACCTTTTAAAAGCACCCTATACAACAAATCTTTAAAATATTTCAGTCATATCAAATTTGATAGTGTGAATGTTACTATAAAAAAAATTATGGAATTTAATTTAATTTTTAATGTCAAAGCAATTGACATTTTTATAATATTTACGAAACTGTTTTTGGAACGTGATTTCCATAGGAATCGTCGTAATATTGAATTACACAATATGTTATTTCTTATGGTGTAATATGTTATGGTGTTTTAGATATAAATATATTTTTGTCAGAGATTAATTTCAATGGGAATAACATTTGATATAAAAATTAGCTAAATTTAATGCTTCTAGTGTTTTTATCAATTCTGTTCCGATCTCAAATTAAATGGAATTCAATTTGATACTAATCCATGGAACTTTAAGTTTTCAGAATAGTCTCATAAAAATTCATGTAAATATTTATATCCAATTTTGAGATTTTATAACTATGCCAAAAATATCACTTCAAATTTTGTTCTTTATATTTTAAATATAAAACAAATTTTATAGTGAGTGTTCATTTTTTAATGCTCAAATTAAGACAAAGACAATTTGATGACAAAAACATGCCAAAGGATTTTTTTTAAATTTGCTGTTATTGATTAAAAACTAAAAATTTTGATTTTTGTATATAACGAGCGTTCAAATAAAAACGTGGTCAAGTTGGTTCTGAAAATTTGGACGTAGGGGTAGCATATAGCAAATGAACTTAAACGTCATCTGTCAAAGCGCTATATCGCCGCTATCAATTTGAATATTTTCGTTTTAAAAAGCGTTTAAAATGGTGTTTTCTCAAGAACAAAAAGTGTTTATCATAGAGTCCTACTTTAGAAATGGACGCAAGATTGATGAAATATGGAAGTATTTTATTGAGGAATGTTTCATAGAATTTCAAAATCAATTTCCCGGCGTTGTTGAGTACAAAATTTTTCAAAGTGGAGTTCAGCGTTGTGCCAATGTTTTTCGTGAAACGGGCAGTGTAACAAGAAAAGAAGGAAGCGGCCGACATAAAAAGCGGACTGAAGAATTAAAAGAAAATGTGCAACAAATAATGGAAAATGCGCCAAGAACTTCTGTACGTGTTTTATCACAAATGGTGGGAGTATCAGTCGGTACCTGCCACACAGTGTTAAAAAAAGATTTGCGTTTGTTCTCCTATCGTTTAACTTGTCAGCAAGAACTTCATGAAGTTGATTTTCCGCGACGGGCTGTATTTTGTGAAAGGTTTTTAAACAACTACGGTGAACTTCATAATGTCACCTTTTTTTCTGATGAAGCCTGGTTTCATTTAAGTGGTTACGTAAACTCACAGAATATGAGAATGTGGTCTTCTGAAAAACCAGATAACTTTTTTTGGTGTGCTCTCAATCGAAGGAGGATTTATGGACCTATTTTTTTTAATGGTACTCTTACTGCGCAAAGGTATAGAGAAGAAATTATCGCTCCTTTTGCTAACTAGCTGGAAGAAAACGAAATTACAAACTTTTACTTTCAACAAGATGGCGCAAGGGCACATACGGCAGGCGAGACGATGAATATGTTGAGGGAAGTTTTCCAAAATCGACTAATAAGTCTCAATGCTGAACATAAATTTCCACCGAGGTCATGTGGTATTACGCCGTGTGATTTCTTTTTGTGGCCTTACCTTAAAAACACTATTTTTGAACTGCCCATTCCTGATTTAAACCATCTGCAGGCTCGACTTATAGACAAGATTCGTGAAATTAACAATACCCCGAGCATCTTAGGAAATGTCTTTAATTCTTTGAGGAACAGGTGTGAAAAGTGCTTGGAACAAGGAGGGGGACACTTTCTGCAGCTGCTTTAATTTATTGTTATAACAAGGAGGGGGACACTTTCCGCAGCTCCTTTAATTGTTTGTTATTGTTATCACGATTATTCTTTAAAATAAAGTTATATAGTCATTAACGTTATTGAAACTGACAGCTGCTATACAGCTCGTTGAGAAATGAGGTTAAGTTGGTCGCTATAAGCTACTCCCTACGTCCAATGTGTCAGAGCCAACTTCGACCACGTTTTTATTTGAACGCTTGTTACATTTTTAATTAAGGACCTTTTAAACCACAATATTATTACAGGTTGTTGAAATGACATTCAACTTTTGTTTTTGTTATGGACACTATATTATATTTTGGCATTGTTTAGCTTATTTTGTCTTGTGTTTTATAGTTATGTTTCCATCGAAAAAGCAAATTATCCAGTTCTGAAATGAATACTTTGAAAAACATCTACTTGTATTACATGAAACAAAATTTTTACAGTTCATTAAAATTTTTAATTATGTCAAAATATAGAGCACAAAAAATACAATTCTCAAAGCCAGATATCCTTCAAGTTAATTTATAAGTTTGAAACATATCTCTTCTTCATGTGAAAATTTTAGTTTTATTCGTCTAAACTTGGACATCAATAAAAATTTAAATATGTTGTCAAAATTTTGATTGAAATAATAGTTGGATGTTTGTTTTTGATTTTTAAAAATGAAAAATTTTGAATTTTGACGAAAATCAAAATATTATCCATAACAAATTTGAATGTTCTGGTCCTAATTAAATGAAAAAATCCCAAATAAAATGTGGAAACAAAAAAAATCCCTTTGTAGCAGCTGTTTTTGATATGATTAATCTTTGTATGTTTTTTATAATTTATATTTAAACATATTCTTAGTTTTTATTTTGGAAAATTATTTATTATACTAACTAGGGAACTGATATATAGTCCATTGAAATGAAGGCTGAACCTCCATTTTTTCCTCTGTCGATCAAACCTGGGCGCAAATATGTATTCGACCCTCAGGAATCCGAATCCGCAAAAATTTTTGACCTAGGTGGTCAGGAAAGGGGTCAAAAGGTCAAAAAACCGTAAAAAATAAGGTTTTTCGCAAATATCTCGTAAACTACGGCAAGTAGCAAAAAAATAATTGCACCATCGTGTTCCCAGGGAAATTTTACATCGATTTTATGCTATTGCTTATTAAAATTAAATAAATTTATGTCATGTTTTGGACAATTACTAAGCAAGAGAGGGGAAGTGTATATCTCCGGCGGTGAAACGTATTTGGGGAGTAGTAGAGCGCGCACGCTACATGTATCGGCTGACTCGCAGTTGACAGCTCTAGCAGGTGTGCCTCTTTGGAATATAATGCGATTTCAAATATAATTAGCCTGCAGTTGTAGTGGATTTTTTTTGCTACTTTAATTTTTAAATGGAAAACCAAAAATATTACTAATGATTAATGAATGAACAGAAAAAAAATTTTAGAATGAAATACTTATTGCAAAAATGAAATATACAGGGTGTCCCGAAATTAGGGGGTAATATTTCTACAGGGTGTTCTGTGTCGAAAAAGATTACTTTTTCTTTATATAAACGTGGGTCCAAAAATTCTTCCTAAATTTACCATAACTTTTTTGTGCGTTGACTTTTTTTAACTTTTGAAAAGTATGAAATTTCATGATTTTTTATTAAAAAAAGGTACTCTTGGTTCATATTGGTAGAATGTTCCATTTTTGTGTAAAATCCGTTTAAAAATAATGTTATATGTGTTAATCATCGGGAATTGAAATTGTCAATATCGCAGATTTTGAATAACAAATATGCGTTTGACGTTATTTGCATTGACAGTTCAGTTATTTAGTTTTTGTGAATTGTTATCTTCATAAAAATTCTCGAATCTTTAGTAAATGATTATTTGACAAAGTAAAAAAAAAAAAATTATTTGCAGCCAAATAAATGAATCCTCTGTTGTAATTCTTCCAAATGATTTATTTCTGTAGCATAAACTACAGCCTTCAACCTACCCCACAGAAAGTAATCTAGAGGATATAGGTCTAGAGACCGAGGTGGCCATGGAATGGGACCATCTCTACCTATCCACTTGAAAGGAAAATTACCGTTTAACCAATTTATGACATTATGGGTAAAGAGAGGTTGTTGATAGTGTAATGTTAAGCGTACTTTTAACGGTGTATCATCCAATAGTTCTCTTACATCATTTTGCAGAAAGTTTAAGTATCCTTCTGTATTCAGACAAACGGGAAACTGGATTGGTCCAAGTAGCTAGGTCCCCTAAAATTCCTGTTCACAAATTTATTGCAAATCTATTTTGAAAATTTGTGCGCTGTATTGCCTGTATTTAATGGATTTTATACAAAAATGGAACATTCTACCAATATGAAACAAGAGTACCTTTTTTTACTAAAAAACTGAAATTTCATACTTTTCAGTCAAAAGTCAAAAAAGTCAACGCATAAAAAAGTTATGGTAAATTTTACCCCCCTCCCCCCCAGTGTTGGAACGTATGTGATGAAAATTTGTAAATTTCGTTTCAGTAGCGGACTGAACACGTAAGAGTTAAGCTAATTACCAAATTTTATAAATTTATCTCTACTGGTTTCGGAGTTATTTAGAAAAAACCATCATCAGATTGTCCCCTTTAATCGGCTATAACTTCCTTAGGAAGAATTTTTGGGCCCACATTTATATAAAGAAAAAGTATTATTTCTCGACATAGAACGCCCTGTAGAAATGTTGCCCCTAATTTCGGGACACCCTGTAGTTCTCTGAAAAATTGACTAGTAAAGCCAATTCTACAAATACTTGTTCATAAAAAAAGTAAAAATTTGTATAAACAATTCTTCACAGAATGACAACCTTTTATTTCTTAATTTTAAAGATAGTAAACTTTTGAGGAATTGAATAATGAATAAAATAAGCCTAGTAGTCCGGACGAATTAGGTTTTTTTTCAAAAATCGGGCCTACCTCGAATTTTATGGGCTTAAAATTAAGTAAAAAATACACAGAATAAAAGCCTAAATTTGTGTATTTGTAGAGATCGAGCGTCATATTGTTTATAACAAAAGAAAATAAAATAATTGCTTTTTTCAGTTTTTCGCTTATATCTCCGAAAATAAACCTCTAATCGATATGAAGTAAAAATAAAAAAGTTATTAACAAAAAACTAAAAAAAACGGTAACTAGGATCCTTTTCTCGGCGATTTTTTAATATACAGATTTCAAACCAATTGCATGAAAGAGTGCTTAAAAAACATAAATTTCTTAAAAAAAGCGTCTCGATCCAACCAATAGGAGTCGAGATATTTTTTTTTATTCTGGCTGTTCTATTTACTATTTTGTAATAAACTTGGGCTCGTTGTGAAGTAGAAGACCTCCTTTATACGTTGAATTTTTTTTTGAAACGATTTGACCAAGAAATGACCAAGTAAACGTTCGTTAAAGGCAGCGCGATTCGCGCGGCTGAGCGGTAGTCAGGAGAGGGGAGTGCTGTGACGTCGTAATGCCCTTGCTGCGCTCATCTTCGCAAAATTCTTCCTTAACAAATGGATTGTGGCATTTAGAAGGCAGCTACCGATATGCTTTTTTTTTAATCGACTTTATTTGCGTGCTCAGAAGAGGTCGACGTATAAAATATTGTCTTAAAATTAACTGTTGATGCCTACGAAATTTAGCACATTTTTCTTTTCGCCGCTAATTTTGCAATAAAAAAAATGTTGTGAGCTTTCGCAAAAGCCTACCGTTGTATCAAATTTCCTCAGGAACAAAATAATTAAGTATACTTCATATCGATTAGAGGCTTATTTTCGGAGATATAAACGAAAAACTGAAAAAAAGCAATTGTTTTATTTTCTTTTGTTATAATAAACAATATGACGCTCGATCTCTACAAATACACAAATTTAGGCTTTTATTCTGTGTATTTCTTACTTAATTTTAAGCCCATAAAATTCGAGGTAGGCCCGATTTTTGAAAAAAAACCTAATTCGTCCGGACTACTAGGCTTATTTTATTCATTATTCAATTCCTCAAAAGTTTACTATCTTTAAAATTAAGAAATAAAAGGTTGTCATTCTGTGAAGAATTGTTTATACAAATTTTTACTTTTTTTATGAACAAGTATTTGTAGAATTGGCTTTACTAGTCAATTTTTCAGAGAACTACAGGGTGTCCCGAAATTAGGGGCAACATTTCTACAGGGCGTTCTATGTCGAGAAATAATACTTTTTCTTTATATAAATGTGGGCCCAAAAATTCTTCCTAAGGAAGTTATAGCCGATTAAAGGGGACAATCTGATGATGGTTTTTTCTAAATAACTCCGAAACCAGTAGAGATAAATTTATAAAATTTGGTAATTAGCTTAACTCTTACGTGTTCAGTCCGCTACTGAAACGAAATTTACAAATTTTCATCACATACGTTCCAACACTGGGGGGGAGGGGGGTAAAATTTACCATAACTTTTTTATGCGTTGACTTTTTTGACTTTTGACTGAAAAGTATGAAATTTCAGTTTTTTAGTAAAAAAAGGTACTCTTGTTTCATATTGGTAGAATGTTCCATTTTTGTATAAAATCCATTAAATACAGGCAATACAGCGCACAAATTTTCAAAATAGATTTGCAATAAATTTGTGAACAGGAATTTTAGGGGACCTAGCTACTTGGACCAATCCAGTTTCCCGTTTGTCTGAATACAGAAGGATACTTAAACTTTCTGCAAAATGATGTAAGAGAACTATTGGATGATACACCGTTAAAAGTACGCTTAACATTACACTATCAACAACCTCTCTTTACCCATAATGTCATAAATTGGTTAAACGGTAATTTTCCTTTCAAGTGGATAGGTAGAGATGGTCCCATTCCATGGCCACCTCGGTCTCTAGACCTATATCCTCTAGATTACTTTCTGTGGGGTAGGTTGAAGGCTGTAGTTTATGCTACAGAAATAAATCATTTGGAAGAATTACAACAGAGGATTCATTTATTTGGCTGCAAATAATTTGTTTTTTTTTTCTTTGTCAAATAATCATTTACTAAAGATTCGAGAATTTTTATGAAGATAACAATTCACAAAAACTAAATAACTGAACTGTCAATGCAAATAACGTCAAACGCATATTTGTTATTCAAAATCTGCGATATTGACAATTTCAATTCCCGATGATTAACACATATAACATTATTTTTAAACGGATTTTACACAAAAATGGAACATTCTACCAATATGAACCAAGAGTACCTTTTTTTAATAAAAAATCATGAAATTTCATACTTTTCAAAAGTTAAAAAAAGTCAACGCACAAAAAAGTTATGGTAAATTTAGGAAGAATTTTTGGACCCACGTTTATATAAAGAAAAAGTAATCTTTTTCGACACAGAACACCCTGTAGAAATATTACCCCCTAATTTCGGGACACCCTGTATATTTCATTTTTGCAATAAGTATTTCATTCTAAAAATTTTTTTCTGTTCATTCATTAATCATTAGTAATATTTTTGGTTTTTCATTTAAAAATTAAAGTAGCAAAAAAAAATCCACTACAACTGCAGGCTAATTATATTTGAAATCGCATTATATTCCAAACAGGCACACCTGCTAGAGCTGTCGACTGCGAGTCAGCCGATACATGTAGGGTGCGCGCTGTACTACTCCCCACCGCCGGAGATATACACTTCCCCTCTCGTGCTTAGTAATTGTCCAAAAGATGACATAAATTTATTTAATTTTAATAAGCAATAGCATAAAATCGATGTAAAATTTCCCTGGGAACACGATGGTGCAATTATTTTTTTGCTACTTGCCGTAGTTTACGAGATATTTGCGAAAAACCTTATTTTTTACGGTTTTTTGACCTTTTGACCCCTTTCCTGACCACCTAGGTCAAAAATTTTTGCGGATTCGGATTCCTGAGGGTCGAATACATATTTGCGCCCAGGTTTGATCGACAGAGGAAAAAATGGAGGTTCAGCCTTCATTTCAATGGACTAATAGAAATTCCTATAAAACCTGGAAATATCAGGGAATTTTTTGATCAAAACTTGGTGTATGTCCTGAATATGATTAGGTACATATTTGAATTCCCCACAAAACTAAAATAAAAATTTTATATTTTTCTCAATAACTTTGAAACAAAAAAACTAATTTTTAATTTATTTGTTATCAAATTCTGTTACCTTTTCCAATTTGATAGACCTTGTGTGTCTTAAAATAACAGAGATTACAGTGGTGCAGCTCAAGAAACGAGCACTAGATATATTGTGTTAATAATGTTTTGAAACTTGAATATTTTCATATTATCGAGGTTCTTCCATTTCAGCTGGTAGTCCAAAACCTTGGTTAGGATTAGACCACGTTAACAAAGCCCCAAAACGGTCCCGTTTTAATTATTTAGAAAAGGCCATCAAAATCTACAACTGAGACTGATGACAAATTGACTCTAAAACATCATCGTACACTGCTTGGCTTTCAGCAGTATTGCCAACGTACATTAATTCCTAGTAAATGGAGGTACATCTTTGTTACTATATTAATTATAAGGTGTGAGCGCTGCTTGTCATTCAGTTTTTTTTTATAATTACTAAAATGGCAATTCTCTTCTGCTGTGTAACAAAAACAACTTGTACATACATTGTATTTGAAAAAAAAAATCTGTCTGTTTAGGGTGTATTCACGAAAATGTTCACTTGTTATGTATACGGGGTTATTCAGAAAATTGTTAAATTTCAAGCTATTTAAACATACGTGTATAATAAAATGTTTTTATTATATTTTAAATCCAAAGCAATTATACTTAGCTGCAATTTTAATGAATTCATATTTAATTATTTTTTTTATTAATTTCCATGAATCTTTACAGAGTTCTGAATAACCAAGTGTTTTTCATTTGTAGTTTATGTTATATGAATTTTTACAACTTTTGTTGCTTCGTGCAAAAGAAAATATATGTACGATTCTTGCATCCAAGTTTTATCCTAAATAATTTTTATTTTATTTATGTTACAAACAGTAAGCTCTTTTGTTTGTTTTTTATACTTACTTTATGGATACTAACACCATAAATATAAATTATTAATAAAAAAAAGAATATACCTAGATGTATTTTTTCCCCTGTGACTTTTTAAGGTTTTTACTTTTTTCTTGTCCCGGATATTATAGATATTACTTTTGCTTGTACAAAATTTTGTATTAAATATTAAATTAAAGATTGTATTTATTGCCCACTCTGTATATTTGGTAATTTCATTAATTAAAAGATACTGCTTAGATTTTAAAGTATTGCAATAAATAATATAAAAATTATTTTTGCGTTTTCTTGTTGGATCAATTGTGTAAGCAGCTATTTATACACTCATTGAAATAAAACATTATGTTGACGAGTATTTTTTCTTTCTTTTCATCCCCATGAATTCGTTACAGATATGCGAATAAAAATATATTCTGATAGCTATACAGGGTGATTCATTAACAATGGGAAAATCGAAAGCTGAAGATACTACACGTGAAACGGTGACCATTGGCGCAAACATGTCTTATCCGAAAGTTGATAGTTTCGGAAATACAGGGTGTTGTAAGTTAAATTTTTAAATCGTTTTTTTGCGATTATTCTGAAAATATGTAGGTTAGGAACTTGAAAATTTGTGAAACTATATTTTCTTAAGCGACGAATAAGATGCGTGTTGCAATTTCAGCATTGCTCATAGAGGACGCCACTTACGACAAATTTTACCGAAAATTTAATTAATAACTTTTTACTCTGTATGTCTAACATGAAATTTGACTCAAAACCTGAAAGAGCAATCATTTTCCCATTAATTATGTGTTCTTGTTTCATTTCGGTATCTCGATCCGTTTTCCGAAAACTCGATTTAACGAACACTATGTTTTGATAATATGAGAAATTAAAAGCGAAACAAACCAAGTGTTTCTTCGTGTTATTACAACAATTAACAATAAAACAAATGAAATTCGTAATAATGATTTAAAGTTAGTGTTCGAAGAATCCACCGTTGACATTTACACACTTTACACAACGTTTTCTGAGAGATCTTCGAGTTTGAAACAACATATTGGGATTGCGTTTGACTTCGTTGGCAGCGATTTGTATTCTTTGCCACAACTCTTCACACGAACCAATAGATTCTTCCAAATAGAAAAATGAAGAGGATTGAAGTCCGGACTTCTGGGTGGCCAAGTAAAAATGCTTCCACGGCTTGAAGAAGTTCCACTTTATTTAAGAAGAGACATGTGGTTCATGCACGACGGAGCTCCACCGCATTTTTCTTGGCCAGTGCGTGCATATTTAGATGCAGTTTTTCCAAATCGCTGGATTGGCCATGTAAGCATTTTTGCTTGGCCATCCAGAAGTCCGGACTTCAATCCTCTTGATTTTTCTATTTGGTCTCGAATGAAAGATATAGTTTACAAAGAATCTATTGGCTCGTGTGAAGAGTTGTGGCAAAGAATACAAATCGCTGCCAACGAAGTCAAACGCAATCCCAATATGTTGTTTCAAACTCAATGATCTCTCAGAAAACGTTGTGTAAAGTGTGTAAATGTCAACGGTGGATTCTTTGAACACTGACTTTAAATCATTATTATGAATTTCATTTGTTTTATTGTTAATTGTTGTAATAACACGAAGAAACACTTGGTTTGTTTCGCTTTTAATTTCTTGTATTATCAAAACATAGTGTTCGTTAAATCGATTTTTCTCGAAAACGGATCGAGATACCGAAATGAAACAAGAACACATAATTAATGGAAAAATGATTGCTCTTTCAGGTTTTGAATCAAATTTCATGTTAGACATACAGAGTAAAAAGTTATTATCTAACTTTTCGGTAAAATTGATCGTAAGTGGCATCCTCTATGAGCAATGCTGAAATTGCAACACGCATCTTATTCATCGCCTAAAAAATATAGTTTTACAAGTTCCTAACCTACATATTTTCAGAATAATCGCAAAAAAACGATTTAAAATTTTAACTTTCAACACCCTGTATTTCCGAAACTATCAACTTTCGGATAAGGCATGTTTGCGCCAATGGTCACCATTTCTCGTGTAGTATCTTCAGCTTCCGATTTTCCCATTGTTAATGAATCAATCTGTATAGGTACGTATTATTTATTAAATAATATTTTGTTCGCTTTCTTTGTGATGTGATAAAGATAAGATATAAGATAATTTAAAATTTTTTGTACTGTGGGTTTCTAATTTGGTGATAAATTAATTAATCGATTATTTAATCCTTACAATTTTATTTATTAACACAACTCTCAGCACAGTTCTAGTGTAGTGATACAAACTTCTATATTTGTTTAGATATCGTTAAGAAATTATCTAGCACAGCTAGATCAGGTGTTCTAGCTGGTTAATTTTTGAGAAATTAATTTTGAGGGATTTACAATAGAGGGCACAATTTATGCACAATTTATCGCGTCACATCAGACACTTCTGTAAATATATTCATGTCAAAGTTCGGTCATTAGGCTTTACTTTTTATTATGTATCATTTTGCTGAAGTGTAAGCAACATATTTTTTCTCAACTCCAAAGATGTCGAATTACGAGCCAACAAAACACCATTTGTGGGAAGTTTTACTCAAGGAAAAGTGCTGCTGAAAGTCATCGATTGCTGTTGGAAACTTAAAATGAATATACTCCATCGATAGAAACGTGAGTATTGGTTTCGATGTTTTAGAAGTGATAATTTCGATACAGCTGACAAAGAACGCCCTGGCAACCGAAAAAAATGGGGAACTGGGAACATTACTCGGACCATGTAAAATGCAAGAACTTTCTGAATTGTTGAATGTTGATCCCACAATAATTTCCAAACGTTTAAATGCACTCAGTATGATTCAAAAGCAAGGAAATTGGGCGCCATACAAATTGAAACCCCGCCAACACTTCGATTTTTTTGAGAAACCACCACACCTAAAAAAATTTTCGAACATGTTTTACTGATAATTTAATATATTTATAAATACTACAATTAACAAAATAAATATTCCACTAAGTAAAAATTAAAGTAAATATTTATTAAGTAATTAAAAAAAGAGTATAATCAAAGACTGGGATGTGCTTGAATATTTTATTTTTACATAATATGATAAAATCAGGTGCTATTGTCGTAAGTTCCAATCGCATTTCAAAATTCTGCATTAAGCGCATTGCGATACTTTGTTTTTGTCGCTATGTACGTGGAAAATTATTTTTCGCACATGTATGTAGTTGCAAAAGACATTAATACATTTATTGCCTGGTCAGCAATTTCAGGATATACAGGGTGTTCTATTTAACACTCCCGCTGCCAAAATCTTTGAAATGAAGAAATTTATTTTCGTTCCGGAAACGGGTTGTTAGGTCCCTCGAATAACTTCCAATTGGAGTTAGAACTGTTAGTTCAAATCTTTCTGTATAGATGGCGTGGCGATACTGAAAAATTTTTTGATCCCTGAAATGTGGAAATGCAGTCCATCTGAAAGACCGTTAAATTTTGAGCAATTTTTGTAATATAAAGTTTTTCCCTATATTTACTTATTTTCGAGATATGTCGAATTCAATATGCAATGTATGCTATAACCGGAAAATCCATTATTTTATCTAAATCACACCGAGACAAAATATTCTTTTGAAATATTGTTATAATGACTTTATTCACACCACATACCAACTAACAAACAATATTTTATAAAAAGACAAATGATCAACTACAGAAAAAAAATCGTATAACTAGTATAAATTGAAAGACGCGAACTGATAAAACTGTAATTATTGGAAAACTAATATGTGTCATCTGCCATTGTTTTATTTTAAACAAATGACATGAGCCACCTATGATAAATTTTTTTATTTTTTTTAATAACATTTGATAAAATGCGGTTCATCTCTGATCCTTATAAGATTTACCATTGTACATTTTTTTTTTCTGTAGTTGATCATTTGTTTTTTTATAATTTATTGTTTGTTAGTTAGTATGTGATGTGAATAAAGCCATTACAACGATCTTTTAAAAGAATATTTTATCTTGGTATGATTTAAATAAAATAATAGATTTTCTTATATCGTACATTGCATATTGAAGTCGACATATCTTGAAAACAAGTAAATATAAGGGAAAACTTTATATTACAAAAATTACTCAAAATTTAACGATCTTTCAGATGAACTGTATTTCAACGGTCTAGGGAACAAAAAATTTGTTTGTATCGCGCCATCTATACAGAAAGACTTGAACTAACAATTCTAACTACAATTTGAAGCTGTTCAAGGGATCTAATAATCCCAATTTCGGAAACTAAAATAAATTTCTTCACTTCGGAGATATTGTCAGCGGAAGTGTTAAATGGCACACTCTGTATATAAATCTCTAGCCAAAAATCAAGGGAAAGGCGGCATGACCAATGGGGAGAACGCTACGCCAGCTTATAAGTTATAAACCGATTTACTTGCACTTGCATAAATAGATAAAGCTCTTATAGTAACTTATACGTGTGTACTTTTAATAACATTTCGTTTAAGAGTAATTTTTAATTTTGTAATTATTGATAATAAAATTTTAAACTTTTGACTGAGTCGCGGAACTACCAGAGAGATTGTGCGGAACCCCAGGGATCCGCGGAGTACAGTTTGAATACCGCTGTGCTATGATAACCTTAAGCATAGAAAATCATGGGGTTTGCCTGATCATGCATCAACATCGACGACAAGACCGAATATTCACGGTTCACTGGTGAATGCTACTAAATATAATTGATGCGTTCGAGTTGTGTATAAAAGGAAAAATGGCTGCAATTCAAGGAAAGGTACGATAAAGTAATTTTTCAAATGATAATCCGCGACCACATGTTGCTTATGAAGTCAAAAAATGCTTAGAAATGCTGAAATGGGATATTTTGCCTCACATGCCATATTCACCATATAATGTTTCATCGGATTACTACTGATTTTGATCCATGGAACACGGCCTGGCTAAGCAGCGCTTCCATTCTTACGAAGATATTAATAATTGGATCGATTTGTGGATAGCATCAAAAGATGAGTTGTTCTTTTGACGTGGAGTCTGTGTTCTGCCAGAAAGATGGGAAAGCCATGGACAATACTACAAAAATAATAATGTACACAATTTTTTGCAATAAAACCTTGAATTTACAAAAAAAATCCCTCAAACTTAATTCAGTCCTAGTATTAGTGATAATCTACAAATATTGGTTGCATATTTTCGTTGATTGGCTATTGTATATAGAATAATCCTAAATTGTCTCCTAGTAGTTTCAGGGATTCTTTTTCGAAAGTTGATAAGCTACATATGTTTCTTTAACTCTTTCACTGCGGCGCCAGTTTTCAAGTAATTTTCCTGCTGTGCCGATGCAGGCAAGCTATGCGGTTACATAGGCCTCCGCTGAACGTAATGACTTATTTTTTTATATATTATTTTGTGTTCCAATGAAATAATACAGCAAGAACACTTATTATAAAAATTCTTGCATTAGGTAAGAAAACGGTAGAAGTAAATCTATAGATCCAGGAGCTGTTTTTTATTTTTGTAACAGTAAAAAAAACTGATTATATTTTCTCGAATATTTTAAAACATACTTCAACTATGAAGGTGCACAATTATGTATTTATCAAATAAATTATAAATAAAGGCAAAAATAAGTATAAGGTATAGTAAAGGCTTAAATAATGATCTGCCTTAAAGTGATATTTAGAAGCACGGCTCAAAATGAGGCATAATTTACAACCTAAATGACAAATTTTTATACAGTGTGACCATTTGAAACCGGGACACCCTCATAAAATTTTTATTTACAGGGCGATTTTGACCAACTTTATTTTGAATTGTAGAGGGGAGAAAAGTGTACTTTAGGACCAAGTGTCATCCTCTTTATACAAAAACCAAGACCTACTAGATCATTTTTGGATGGTAAAAATTTAAGAAACCATATTAGCGATTTTTTTAGAAAAAATCTAAGTACACCACTGGATTAAGCACCCCTTAAAATAGGCCTATAAGAAATGTCATAAAAAATATTGCATATTAATAATTCTATGGCAAAATTGAAAATCACATTGTTATGAATTTTTTTCGTCTGACGAAGCAAGCCATGGAATACAATGTCAAAAATAAAAGACTAATTATTTTTATTCATAACAATATTCAACAAAATTATTGAAGTTTCAGAAGAGAAGAATTATTAATTAAATTCTTGTTACTCCCACCAATCCACCATTTATATCCAGGCACTTATCATACCTTTTTCCTATGTTTGTTGTTACTTTTCTCAGTTGTTCTGGGATAAGATTTGCACATGCTTCAGTTATTCTAGCCCGTAATTCTTCTAACAACTGTGGTCTTGACTTATACACTTTTTACTCAAGGATGTCAGGTGATCTTGGCGGCCATTCAATAAGAAGACGTTTTATTCCATGGCTTGCTTCGTTAGATGAAAAAAATTCATAATGTGATTTTTAATTTTGCCATAAAATTATTAATATGCAATATTTTTTATGAAATTTGGTATGGGCCCATTTTAAGGGGCACTTAATTCACTGGTGCATTTAGATTTTTTCTAAAAAAATTGCTAATATGGTTTCTTCAATTTTGACCTTCCATAAATGATCTGGTAGTCCTTGGTTTTTGTATAAAAATAATGACACTTGGTTCTAAAGTACACTTTTCGCCCTCCTACAATTCAAAAAAAAGTTGTCCAAAATCACCCTGTAAATAAAAATTTTATGAGGGTGTCTCAGTTTGAAATGGGTCACACAGTCTTTTATTTGTGTATATATATATATATATATATATATAGACAAAAAAAATATATATATACAGGGTGATTCAGTCATAATGTCATTAATTTTAACCACGTATTCGGAAGGCTTAATAAAGACAGAAAATCGGAAAGAAAATTTTTTACTCGACTTTTAAAAATGAAGGAAATCAACCCATAACTCCCGCTACGAGGGCGGCCCTGGCCGATGTCCGGATGCTCGGAAAATTTTGTAAAGTAATGTCACGAACAGTTGTCGGCTAAAGGAACAGCGTTGCCAAGTTCAGGTTCAAGCTCGCCAGGTTAGTATTTGACATATAACCGACCACTTCGTACACTCGATGCACCTGGGCGACTACAGCTACTACGAAAACATAGCCCGTATTTTAGATTTTAAATTAAATTTGTTGATACGATTTTCCTTTGATAAAAGACCGACAACTTTTTGCTACTACACTCGTATTAGTCTAGGGGCTAGGGGCCAGATAGGTTTCCGTAGCCAANAAGACTAAATACAAAATTCTAAATAAAAATTCGAATATTTAAATATTAAAGGTTTTTATATAATTATTTGCATTTTACAAAAAAATTAAGATACTTAGCTGATTTTATTGTATACCTACGTTTATGTTACAAAATCAGAATACTGACAGATGTAAATAAGATGTTTGATTTTTTTGTAAAATCCAAATAATTGCATAAAAACTATTATTAATTTTTAAACATTCGAATTTTTATTTAGAAATTGGTATTTAGTCATTATGTTAGTTCATAAACAACTTTGTTTTATAAAATATTTGTTAAAAGTAATAAACAATAATTGTACTTCTCTCCTGAATCATTTTCATGTTTTCCTAATTTATTTACCCCTGTACATATAATCTAAAAATTTTTATTGTGAATTAATTTTCTCAACAAGCAGAACTTTTTATAATGACTTGGTCGTAAAAATAATAATAAAGATTTTTTCCCTCATGGGAATCCATCCGCGGACACAGTGTATTTTTACATTTATAAAAAAACAGAGTTGTTTAATTATGCATATTATACATTGTTTTATGCTTTAATTATATTTGCAC
Source organism: Anoplophora glabripennis (assembly GCF_000390285.2). Taxonomy (NCBI): domain Eukaryota; kingdom Metazoa; phylum Arthropoda; class Insecta; order Coleoptera; family Cerambycidae; genus Anoplophora; species Anoplophora glabripennis. The sequence goes on from NW_019417621.1 coordinate 300,257, forward strand.
TTGAAGAAGAGGGAAATGTATAAATAGGTATTTTTATGAATTTTAAAGTACAAGTTGTTTTTATTGCTTTTATTAAAAATTCGTTATTACATAACTATTTTTGCCTGAAAATATTGTAAACCATTGTTTTTATTTTTACCCAATCTTTATCTAAGAAGTCATTTTTATACTTGGTTAAGAATTCATCACATTCATGTTTCCGAGGCGCTGGTTTCGATTTTATGTGCCGATGAAAATAGTTGTTAACTAGTTCTTTTTCTTTTTTGGACCTTATACTTACTACATCTTTCACAAAAATACTAATATCTAATAACTAGGGAAACGGGCCTCTCATAGACTACAGATCGCATAGACGAAAAGAATGAATAAAATCAACGGAAAATGATTTAAATCTCGTACACTGTTGCCAACTCAATAGGGACTCGTATAATCACTCGTATTCCGATTTGGCTCGTAAAATGCGCTGGATCTATTTTATATGTATGTAATATATACAGATTGACTGACGCGCCCTCTGCAGATCAGTATGGTGAACTATGGCGCGTGTATTTTGCCATAAAATGCGCCAATTCGAAGCCTTACCTAAAAATTTGTTACAGGTCCCTATAATCATATAATAGCTATTTCTGACTTTATACACGGTTATCTTTACGAAGCCCGAAGGAGGGCTTCGTATTAACCTAGTGGGCTTCATAATATCGGATGAATCTGTCTTTTTCGGCTTCGTAATGATGCGTAATATGTCTATATATATATATATATCACCTTCCCGTATTGAAAGGTTTAAATGTGCGTGTTGTGTTTTTTGCAATATTTTAAAAACAAATAAATCTCTGTAGATGACTTATTTATTTTTTAAATGTACTCTTAGGGCCTGTCGTCAATCATTTACACAGATTTATTAACATCCTCTACAATCTTATAATAGATAAAAAAATGTTGGTGTCGAGAGATAGCCTGAGGTTCACCCCCTCTTGTTTGTGAAATAAAAATCCTGTAAGTTGTAAATTTTGATGAATCTATGAGATAAATTTTGAAGAATCTATGAGATGCAGCAAAATAGTACTAAATAAGCTTCTCAAAATGAAAAACGATAAGAATGCAACTTTCATCAGTGTCTTACAGCTAATTTGATTTAATTACTCCCTTTCAGCTTTTTTGCTAGTAAAATGCCCTGTTTGTATGAGATACGACAAAATATTAAAAGTTTCTTATAATACCTAAGTAACTGAATATATGTACAAAATTTTAATTGCTCAGTTGTCTACTTTGATATTTTGCTTGATTTTATTTTTTTCAAATTAAGCATATATATGATAATAAAATTTTATATGCATACTCAGTTTCTCATTGTGATAAACTTTTCTTATTGACATTTTGTTGTATATCTTATACAGAAAGAGCGCTTATTTACTCACGAGATTCTGAAATCAATCAAAAAATCAAAGAAGAAATTTTGCATACCAGTTTCATCAGTGTTTAGTTTTTCATTCTAAGAAATTTTTCTAGTATTTTATAATATATCATCGTCATATCTACCATCTGAGATGGAAGGTACTATACGGATTTGAAATAATGACAGATTTTCACAATCAAGCATGGCTGAATGCTGAATAGTAGAAGGCTATTTTTCAACACCAATATTTTTTTGTGTTTTCTGAGAGCTGTTTTACCCATCCCCCAGACTCCCAGACATGCTTTGTGTGCAAATAAAGATGTTATGAAATTTTACAGTTGCACACCCCATATATATAACTGGAATTTTTCAAAAATAATTATTAAAAAATTTTTTTTTCTCACTAATATTTTAATCAATACTTTTCAAATCAGTTTTAAAACGGAGTAAAAATAACAAAAAAGTCCTCTAAAACAATGTGTTACGCAACATGTAAATTAGTGTTCTGATGTCCTAAATTTAAAATAAAGTAAATAATATATCTCAAAATTCTTTTAAGATATCGCAAAAACACATCTACCATCCCTTTTTGGGAAAAAACTAATTCTATGCATACTGAGAATATAGGTATATTTGCTTGGACGATTGTAGACGCTAAACAGAATCAAAAATGATTAAACCTTATATTTTTGACCTTATAAGACCTCATAAAAAATACGATAATTTTCCACTTACTATTACAAAATTTATCAATTACACATTTACCCCCTGCAATGCGAAATTCTTATATTTATTTACTATAGTCCTCTATCAGTTTCTTCACTGATGACGCAAAAAGTTATCGAGGGGTCATCAGTCATCACGTCTTTCTCTTGAATAACATTTTAAATTCGTCGTATAAGAAAAAATGCATGTTGTATCCGTGTCCTAATTTACATTTTGAATTTTGACATGTTTTCCCGCGTTTATCGCACGTGTAACCACCTGTTGATGCCGAAGGTAAGAGAACATTATTAATTTATTATTTATTGAAATAAATGTATTTAAGTATGTTGTTTTAACTTATTACAAAATGTATTTATTACTGTAGAAAGTTAAGTAATAAGTTAACCTTTGCAACTGTGACCTATCTGGTAATTTACCAATTTGTTGAACCAAGATAAAGTTATCGATATTTGTTATATTAACTGATTTGTATTATTAAAAATAATAGTATAAAGAGGTTTGTCAGCTGCTTTGTATTATCATTAAATGCTTTAACCAGAGTAACTATTTCTCATTTCTCAGTTAGTTTTTTTTTTAAGGTTAGTAAAAATTAACCTACATATTCATTCATCTTTGAAACAAGTTAAAAAAAATAAACAAAAAATGAATAGTTTATGCTTTCTAAAATCTAAACTAAGTAAAAATTTATTTCAACTTTTTCAGAGATCAGTTGCATTACATTCAAGAAAGATGAGTAATAATATCGATAACATTGCTAAAGTTCTTAATGCAAATCTTCAGGATTCTGATCCTGAATTGTGGGACCTCATTAAAAAAGAAAAACACAGGCAGCGAGTTGGATTGGAACTGATAGCCTCAGAAAATTTTACAACTTTTTCTGTTCTGCAGTGTTTAGGTTCGTGTCTGCACAATAAGTATTCGGAAGGATTACCAGGACAAAGGTATGCTATTTATAATATACATGTTGCTTTACAAATATACAACATTGCCAAATAAAATGTATCCCAAAAATTCCATCATCTCACGAAAACGTCACCAAATCAGATGTCCCATAGTTAGTTAGCTTGCTAAACTTCATTACCAAATTCTAGATTAAAAAATAAGTAAGAAAAGTTTGTATGAAGATTGGTCCATAAACACTAAATTTTTGGAGTACAAGGCTAGTTATTTTCATTGACATATTTTTTAATATAATCACATCAAATTCTGAACATTCAGCATTGTTTTGAATATGTATAAATTATCTTGCCAGGTAATCTACAAGTTGATCATTTTTTAGGACAACCTTTCTAGTCCCTTTAATTTTTTTTGTGAAAACTAACAGAAAAGAGATCTTTTCTGTTTTACTCATCAATATATCACAGTTTTAATGTGATTTCTTGGCTAATTTAAGTAAAACTATAAAATATGCGGGTTCAACCATTAACTAAATCATTGGTATCATTCAATCTGCTAGGAAACATGTAAAATGAATAGTGAGAATACTTAAAAAATAAAGCTTTCAATTCTGTTGTATTTAAAAAACAAAGCAGCTCTTCATTAGACTTTTTTTCTCATTTTTAGTCAGAGAATCGCTTGTGTAATTTTGTAGGTAATAAGTATGTTATTTTTTACTAATATTATTGTACATAAAAGGGAATATATTTCAATGTGAAGGGTAAACTGGGATGAACAGAAAGAACAAAAAAAGTAAAATAGTCGCAAATCCATATTCTTATTTCAATATAAGAACTACTTGCCTTGTATACTACATTTCATAATTTTATTGACATGTTGATATGACTTGTTTTTTAAACAAAGCTTATCAAGGAAATGTTGAAATATATGATGTACATACATAGAATAGAAACTTTTTAGATTTAGCTCCAGCAAATTCTAAATTTCAACTACATTAATACATGATATCTGTATACTGATACAGTATTATTTGAAATTATTCTTTGGCTTGAAAATGTTAGAATTTCTGACGTCAATATTATTTACACTGATAAATTCAGTATTCAATAATTCTTAGCATCACGTCAATATAAAATATTAGGCATATTGCAAAATTAATTTTTTCTATAATAGCAAATGCTAAAATGTACTTTATACAACTTACATCAAAGATCAAGTAGCATTTGAACTTCAAGGGTTGATAAAATAATAGTTTAACAGCAAGGGTGGATAAAGTACTTTAATTTTTTTATTGTTATTTGTTACATACAATTTTTTTTAGTTTTTAATTTTGAAATGAATAAGGATTTGTCGAGGGATTTATTGTATTAATATATTTGATATAATTTATGATGCAGGAGCAGGACAGTACAGAATTACAAAGAATAAAATTTAGTATATATTCTTTAAATTTTTTCTTTAATATATCGTTTTTACGATATATTAAACGTATAAACAACAACCGCACGCTGAAAAACTGCACTAAAAACACGACATTAAAAATATTCTCTATTACCGAAAACAAGGTGCTGCTTTTCCCAGCATAACCTTGAAGGAATGTTCAAATGTTACCATAAATATTAAATATTAGTTTCTTTTGTTAATGCGTTAGCAATTTTCTTAATAAAAACGAGTTAAATTAAACGTTGTATTTAATTTATTTTGTTAATGCGTTGGCAATTTTAGTAATAAAAACGATTTAAATTAAAATTTGATTTTTGTGGTCTCTGTTTGCAGTCGTATAAAAAGTATTGTAAAAAACTTGTTTGAAAACCTCTTTGCACACTTGCTCGACTTGTGGACCTCGCCTATATGTCTCACTCGTGTGCAAAGAGTCGTTTTCAAACCTTGTTGTTTAATATACTATTGTACAAATACTCTATTTGCACAAATATTTTCGCATTCGTAAAATGTACCTGGCTTTTAGTCCAAAGTCTTGACAGTTTAGTCAAATTTTCATTGACATAAAATGCAATTTCCACATGAAGCAAAGTTAGTTATGTTTAAAATTAATCAATAAGTTTGGACGTCAAAATGTTCACCGGAAGGATGTGAATTAGTAAATACACCAACTATATAGACAATTTCTTTGAAATATAAAAAAAGCCTAAACCGGGAACGTGGCAACTGTTTCCTTCTTAAATGGATCACACTTTTAGGTACTATGGAGGTAACGAGTATATCGACCAGATTGAGATCTTAGCACAAAAAAGAGCACTAGAAGCTTACAATTTAGACTCTGAAAAGTGGGGTGTGAATGTACAACCTTATTCCGGATCACCAGCAAATTTTGCTGTATATACAGGTAATAAATAAATTCATTCATAAATATTTTTTTTATAAATTTAATTAAATTTACATAATTTGAAAATTGATATTAGGTATTACTGAACCTCACGGACGTATTATGGGACTTGACCTTCCCGATGGGGGACATTTAACTCACGGTTTCTTTACCCCGTCCAAGAAAATCTCTGCAACTTCACTCTTCTTCGAATCTATGCCTTATAAAGTAAGTAATTTACTGATAATGTGTGACTAAATTAATAATTTATTCCTAGGTTGACCCTGCAACTGGTTTGATTGATTATGATCAGCTCTTAATAAGTGCTAGGCTTTTCAAACCAAGGGTCATAATTGCCGGTGTCAGTTGTTATTCCAGACCATTAGATTATAAGCGGTTCCGTGAAATATGCGATGAAGTAGGGGCGTATTTGTTTTCGGATATGGCGCATATATCTGGGCTGGTAGCTGCAGGTAAAAATAAGTACATATATGCTCCAATGCTGAAATAGTGGACAGTGACTCATAATCCGTGCATATCTTTTAATCTAATAATTATTTTTATTGAGATATAGGTAACATTTCATACATTCATACATTTCAACTTTAAGAAGAAATCTTCAATAGGTAACTCAATTTCCAGAGAAGTGACTTACACTGCTTGGCTTCTGAGCCCTCCAATTAATAACCATTAATAGATTCCTAATATTTTCACTACAAGGTTATATGTTATTTCTAGACATTTAAACAAATATATGCCCATTTCTTAGTGTTCATGTCCTAATGGAAATCGTTTGTTTGTCAGAAATTGAACACATTATAAAAAAATCCACATTCACTTCCAATCTAATTCCAATACCTGTAATAGACTCTTTTAGTGTGACGTATTGTATATTTAGGCAACCCGCAACAAATTGTCATGGTTGAAATTGTACAGTAAGGTGGACAACTTTTTAAACAGTCAATGCGGAGCATACCTACCTACCTACACCTTACATGGGTTTTCCTTGACTTATAAAAAAAATCCAAGTCACTTGTAGTTCATTTTTACATACTAATTGGTGCATTAATTAAATTTTTTCTCGATTGGACTCCATAATCTTTTTTATATCCTAACGACCTCTTATAAAGGTTTCAAAACCACAAATAGGTTTCTCTTTCAAGAACCCAGGGCCGGCTTTCACAAAATTTCCAGTTGCAAACATCAAATTCCATGACTCATGAATATTTTTAAAATTCATTGACTATTCCCTATTTCCTATGAAGAATAACAAATTCCCTGACTTTTCCCGGATTTCCCAGCCGCTACGAACCCTGTAATTGCATTAAAATTAATTATTTTTAAAATCATATTTTTCACTATTGACATTTTTTTGCTAAATCCGAGTTTTGCTTCAGAATATAAAAATTTTCACAATTTCCCATATTAAATTTAAATGAAAGCATTGCGCTCAACGTTTCTACTTTTAGAGATGTCTCTGATCTCTTCTTCTTCTTGACTTGACTTCTCGGTAATTGATTTCTGCTGCCTTACAGTACAATATGGTCAATATGCTAGTACCTACTCCGAGAATGTGGGACTTTCGGGACGCATTAGACATTCTGCGGGACTGTTTTAGTAAATGTTATAATACGGGATAACCATTATTATTATGGGACTGTCCCACAGAATCCAGGACTGTTGGCCGCTTTATTGTTCAGACCCTTGACCCTTGTGTACTATATAAAAGAATATTACTAAATTTAAATTAAGTAAAAATTTAACATTAGCGGTGTTATTTCTAATGGGCATGCTTGGAAAGAATAGCTCTCATACATGGGTGAGATCTTGATATGTTATCACTAATATTTTCTCTTGTTTTGTTTAATCTTGGCATTTTCTAGTTCTACTAAGTATTTTTATTATTTTTCTGGTGTTGCACTGTGTCAGTGTGTTTATCGAGCGTTTTTTTCTTCAAGTGGTTTATTATAGACGTACTCTTAACCACAACCAAACTTTTCTTGAATGATATCCTGTTGTGGGGCTACTTCGCTTACATGAAATCATCTTTAATGCGCATGCTCAGTAACATTGAAATAATTTTTTACTTATTAATTACTATAAAAGTCAATATTGTTCTATAAATTTAAATATTTCTAATATTGCCAGAATATCGCGATATTTAAGGTCATGACAAAGAAGCCATTTTTTTTGGCACTTATGTCCAAAGTACATAAGGTCGAAAATCGATCTAATAAAAATATTGAGAAATTCTTCATGACAATGTGCACTGTGGGGTTGCCTATTATTTGGCGTATGTGACGTCACTACTAAAAAGGTCTATTGTTAATTGACATCCTTTCCAAGAGAATGCCTTTAATTCTGTAGAGAATTCTTCTAAAAATGCATCTCATCTACTAAACCTTGGAAACCTTCATTTTCTTTATTTATCCATGGCTCATCGAAATAATGAATTTTCATTTTCGATGTGCAAGACTAATACAGAATACAGAGACTTCATAAATGATTACAATCCGCGTGACTGCAGAGCTGAGGCAACCCAACATTGCACGGATGGTATTGTTAACTGAAAATTTCTAAATTCTCGCATCACCAATATTAATGATTCACTTACAATGATCAATGACAAATCGTTATGTCTACACTCGAGATAACCTGATCGCTGGTTGGTTGAATAAAATCTCATGAAAAATTACGCCAATCACCAGCCCGTGAAATGGACTTTTGTGTTTTAATAATTTTTAATTTTACCAAAATTGAATTGTCAACACGAAGGAAATAAAATTCCTGTTCTAAACAAAATTACTTAGTCACATGGCTTATAATCATTTATGAAGAGTCTGTATTTTTTCTAAATACTCTCTTAGCCATACTACAGTTTTTTTTTTTCTATTAGCATACCTACTTTCTTTTTTAATAATGAAAATAATTTCTTACATAGTACGTAGTAAAACTGAGCAATTTAGGTAAATCTTTTTTTGAGATTGCTTTAATGTTGGAAGTTTTTTCCAATTTCAATTTTTTTCTGCCACATATTTAGTTTTTTTCCACCCTCACCACTTTGTAACTTATTAGTGACAGTTACAGTTATTATTATAAACACTTCTAACGGACACTTTTGGTAAGAACTCTATATTTCTCATCAGTCACTGCGATGCCTAACATTCACACATTGTTACATTTACGACTGCACTTATCAAATAGGCCGTGTCGATTTTGAATACCAAAAATATAAAACACAACCAGGTTTCAAAAAGTTAAACTATGCACATCAGTCATCTCTCTTTTTTGTACACGATAAGAAATAGACTCTTGTAACAATAGAACTTTCCAAATGCACGAGCATAAGCTGCATATTTTTGGAAAAGAATCCGAAATAAAGAGCACGTTGAAACCATGCAGGCAAAATTATTTTATCAGATGTGATTTGATTTATTTATGATGACTATTACTGCCTACTATTTTGGCACTGGGGTATAGAATATTATTTTTCATTGAATTCATCAGTTAGCAGGACTAATTAATGACTGATTATATGATTGCCCTTTTTAGGTGTAACCCCCAGTCCATTTGAATATAGCGATGTAGTATCTACCACAACGCATAAAAGTCTGAGGGGTCCCAGGGCAGGCGTTATATTTTTCAGGAAAGGGGTAAGGTCGGTTACTCCTAAAGGCGAAAAAATCTTATACGATTTAGAGAATAGGATCAACCAAGCAGTATTTCCTGGATTGCAAGGTACAATATCATGTTTTTAATGCTTTATTATTTTTAGGCATTGTTTTTTGGCTTCTAGTTAATTTAGATGATAAGTCGGAGTTTATTAGTCATTGTTGCCATTTCTACTAATTTTTGGTAGGTCTGCTGGTGTCCAGTAACTTCTACCGACGTACTAAATAGGAAATTTATTTATTTAAGTATTCAGTTATGGCGGACAATTTACAATAATTAAAACTAAAGAAAACTAATTTTATACTACTAAGGGAGGGTATTAGATCTGTGTACCAGTAGCACATCCAAAAGTAAGTTTAAAGGGAGTCAATTTCAGGTGCAGATGCTACTATAATAATTATGTGTATATACATTTACTAAATAATACTTTTTACATTCATGAGAACTAACTAACATGATTACGATAGTTGATCAATATGTGTTTGAAGACAGGTGGTGTTGCTGAGCGAAGTTGACATTACCATCGTGTACTGCCATCTATCAAACGACAACGTACTAAATTCCAAACTGATTTGATTAGTTTTTATTTGGCAGCCAATTATCAGGTATCACACGTGTTTCGTGTTTCTGGATAAAATGGAAAAAGACCAATATCGATCCATTATTACGGAAAAGCGTATTCGCTTTTTATTTTTGGATGGAAAAACATGAAGAAATAATAGCGAAGTTGGATGCTGTCTATAGAGACTCTTCATCATCTATGACAACCGTGAGATATTGATTCAACGAATTTAAACGTGGTCGTACATCTGTTTTTGTTGAGTGGCCAGGTCACTCCGGCAGATGTGATTACCAAAGAAATCATTGAAAAGGTCCACGACATGATCCTCACTGATCGTCAAACTAGTGTACGAAGTAGCAGAGGCCATAGGAGTATCGTATGGAACAGCGATGGATATTTTACATGATAATTGTGAAAAAGGTGTCAGCCTAATGGGGTAGGATATGACTGTCAATGTCAAAGCAGTGTTTGGGCCTCTTTAAGCGCAATTTGTAGGAGTTTTTGTGTCGAGTCGTCGCCATTGATGAAACCTCGATACGTTATTATATGGCAGAGACCGAGCGACAGTCGAAACAATGGATTTTTCTGGGTGAATCTGCTCCGAAGGGGCATAAACACAATTTTTTGAGATTCGAAGGGAGTAATTCTCATGGACTTTTTGTAGAAAGGAAGAAATCACGGGACAGTACTACAGTGAATTATTGGACCAATTCCATGAAAAACTGAAGAAGACACGACTCCATTTGGCTAAGAAAAAGTTGCTGTTTCATAACGATAACACACCAGCACATTCATCTGGAATTGTCATTGTCAAATTGCACGAACTGTGCCACAAATTTCTGCGGTATCCACCGTACTCGCCCGATCCAGCTCCCTTGACTTCTTTCTGTTCACCAACATGAAAACATGGCTTTCAAATTCATTTCGAAAATCTATTTTCTGTTGTTCTTTGAGGGAGAGGAATGTGCTGACACTTTTTTTAAAATTGTGTTTCTAGAGGCAGTCTAGACTAAATTCGAATTCCTCGCATGCAAGTTACTGAGCATTATGTCCTCCGAAACCAATTATTTACTTGTTTAACCCGTTCGCTGCGCAATATATCTGAACGTAGCTACCGCATCGTGCACAAAAATTTATCGCGTACGAATATATACATCTGGAGCAGTTAGACCACTTATAGTTTTACATTATGTTGTGTTAAATTATGATTTACGATAAATTTTACGATTTTATTTTAAATAAAATACAGTATATCGACGACTGTACTAAATAGAAACTCAAAGAGAGATGAACAATCTTGGCATTATTACTTCCATAAAAATATTTGTCACAATCGCTATAAGCCCCGCCCGAAAAAATTCCCCATACCAATTGCAACAACCGAGTCACTAATGCGCATGGTTGCGAATATATACGGTTTGAGCAGCCTGATCCAATTTAACTGTTCAAACGAATTAATTCGTCTGGAGCAGTTTGAGTCCTATACATTTTTAGCGAATAAATATGTCTGAAGCAGTGAAAGGGTTAACTTGTTTACAACTATCGACTGAAAATTTTATTTTGTATTTTTTTTTTTTTTATTTCCTGCCGATCTATAGAATAAGAGAAAAACTGACATTACCATAATGTAATGTGCGTCCAAATGTGTATCCTTCTACTTTTTTATTTTCATTCTGTAATTTTTTTGGAAATTTTACTAAATAGTTCAAGAATTTTTAACAATTTTTTTCACAATAAAATTTTTCCTGGGCAATTTATAAAGTTCAATGTTCCTGGAAAGCAATTATATTATTTATAAATATGTATCCTTCAATATTTTTATTTTGATTCCATATACAGTGAAATCTTCCTTGGGCGGACACCAACGGGATTGAGTGAAAGTGTTCCTTCAAGAGAGGTGTCCGCGTAAAAGAAATACGAAAGAAAAAATCGTTTTTTTATGAAAACCGTAATTAAAGAAATTGGGACATTTAAAACGTATATGTATGCAAATGTTTTTAAAATGAAAAAGAAAACTTAAAACTTAAGGAAAAAATAAGGATTTGTTATCTTACAAAATATAATAGATTATAGTAATACATAAAATTAAACGAAATGTCACTTTAATGACGCAAAAATACATATGTATTGTTGTTTGTCTCCTCTTTTTCTTTAAATGGCGTTCAGAAATCGTATTTCTATTTTGGAAAGAAGCTCCAAAGACTCTGTATCTCCTTGATCTTCGGCAAAATGTTTAAGCTGATCGGTTAGGATAATAGCTTCACCATAATTTGTGTTAGCCTCTGTTGGTACTGGAACCTCATCGACATCAGAATCTTTGGAAAATTCTCATATTTCAACTGGATTTTCAATTTCTAGTCCTGAATCTGGATTTTCAACATACAAATTTTCATCTAGGTTTAAAAAATCATTAAGGTTTTCATTATCAGTCAATTCCAACAAATTCTTATTTTTTGGATCAGATGTAATATCCTCAGTTAACTGATCTTCATTTTGCATATTTTCATGGTTAAATTCTACTTTACGGAAGCAATTTTTAACTGCTTCCTTTTTATTTAGTTTTTTGTCCGTTTAAGAGAATATTTCCCTGTGTCCGTGTTCGTTCAAGAGAATGTCTGTCCAAGAGAATTAACACGATGCATTATATGAGAGTCGATCGGGACCATGAGAAACTGACCATCCAAGGGAGGTATCCGCATAAGAGGGGTGTCCGTGAAGGGGAATTTCACTGTACATACTTTGATTTTTGGAAAAAAAATTAATATTTTCCCTGGGTTCAAGAATTTTCTACTAAAAATTGTTTTTGTCTAGGAAAAAACTAAAAATTCTCTTTAGCTTACTGGACCCTCCTAAATTCAATTCTAACGTTTGTTTATTTTGCGTCAAGATTTTAATTCCTATAATGTCGACAACAATTTTTAGGTGGGCCACACAATCATGCCATCGCAGCCATTGCCACTTGCATGAAACAAACAAAAACTCCAGAATTTGTTGCGTACGCGAAACAAATTGTTGCTAATGCTAAGAGACTTAGTGACGGTCTCCAAGACAAAGGTTACAAAGTGGTTACTGGAGGAACGGAAGTCCATATGTTGCTAGTCGATCTTCGTTCGGCAAAACTTAGTGGAGCCAAGGGAGAATTTATTTTAGAGGAAATCAATATTGCTTGTAACAAGAATACGGTTCCTGGAGATAAGAGTGCCTTAAATCCCTCAGGAATAAGATTAGGTTAGTAGTAGTCTCTTTTTCCCGAAGGAAAAAAGTGGCCAAAATTTTGTACATTAGATTTTTCTAATAAAACAATCAATGTTTTAGGAACACCTGCGTTAACTACACGGGGGTTGGTAGAAGAAGACATCGATAAGGTTGTCGACTTCATCGATAGAGGTTTGAAGCTGGCTAGGGAAATCAGCGCAAAATCTGGCCCAAAATTAGTCGATTTCAAAAAAGCCGCTCATGAAGTTGAGGAATTCGCTAAAAGTATTGCTAATCTAAGAGATGAAATCGAAGAGTTTAGTGGAAAGTTCCCCTTACCTGGATATCCAGATTTGTAAAGTGTTTTAAATGAGATGAATATTATTCGTAAATAAAAATACGATCTGTACACAGAAAAAAATCATTAATATTTTGTTCCAGACATCCAATGTATTGAAAAGTAAGAATGTGTTCATTCAAGTTATTTCTAACCTTCTACTTATACTTTTTTGAAGATATGTATTTGTACTATTTTTTTCTATATTCATGTATTTATGTTTATTATTTTGTATTTTTTTTTGTATTTTTAAGAATTATTCATTAAAAATTATTTTATTACTAAGTATTGTTTAATTGCACTTTTCTTTCTGTACTTTATACAGGGTGATTCACAACATTATCCAAAGAAATTTGGGAATAGCTGCGGCATGAGAAATGGAGTCAATATCGTAAAAATCGTTTGTAAAATCTTTATACTTTCCGAGAAAAAAATTATTGAAGTTGCAGTACATTCAACCACTACATAGCTGGACAACTGTAGCTTCTAGCGTCATTTGCAATGCGCATGGAGAGCCACGTGGCATTAGCGACTTCGAATACTGAAATCCGTGGTTGCGATAGTGTTTACAACAGTTTTTCAGTAGTTAGTGTTAAAAATGGTTTGCGTGTATAGCAACTCGGAGTTGATGGATATCGTTTTAATTTATGGTAAAGCAAGACAACATTTGTATTATGGTGAAGCATTTGTGTTATGGTGAACCAAGACAACATTTGTGTTAGTTCGTAGAAAGTGAGTAAGACGGACACAAATGTGTTTACACGTTGGTGGATAAAATTTTGAACAATTGTTGGATATGTCGAATGATTTTATTATTTGAAAACACAAATTAATTTTATTAATTAATAAAGGCAAAGGCAGTTGAATTTGCCGATATAAAATAGGTGCTATAAAATTCTATTAAATATTTCTTTCCTTGCGAAAGTTTTTGTCCGTTTTTATCACCGCCATGCCTGATGCATTGTATGAGGTCAGGTTTTACAGTGAACCAGTTTCCAGTGCCGCGCAGAAGTGTATTTTTAAATCATTTTCGAACTGTCCTTTCTGATTTTTTCTTTACAAAATTGTATTTGTAAGGGTCCCCTGTACATCCAGAATTTTTTTTTTTTTGATAAATTCTGAATCACCCTATATAGGGTGTTTCAGTTCAAGTGAATCAAACTTACACCACAAATAGAACTCAATAAATAATTCAGAATTGTTTTACAAAGCAAGGGTCTAAGTCTCACGGTTTTCACTGTACAGGGCCGTATTGGTCGGTTAAAATCATATTATTTATGAAATCTTTGCTATGCTTATAACAAATTGATTCAAATTTGGTGTGGTGTTAACATTTGCACATGTGTATAATTTACTGTAAAAGAGCGACTCCAAAAATCGCCCATTTTGGCAAACTCGTAATTCGTTAAAAATTTTGTGCTAAGTTATTGTATATCATTAGAACGTGTTACTGAGAAAGTTCCAAGATGACTTCAGCTTTGGTTTTGGAGATATGAGTGATAATAATAATAGTATTAATAATAATAATAATAATAATATTTATTAATCCTTTGAGACATAAAAATGTATAGGACATGTCAATGTACAGAGACAAACACAAGACTAGTATTTATACACAACACATAATTACAAATTGTCTTTCAAATATTCATCAGTGCTATAATAACATTTGACGAGTAGCATTTCTTTTCTTCTATAACTTGTCTCGGTTGTAAAATTCAAAAGTTTTTTAGTGCCAACATTCCGACTTTATCAACTATTAATAATTTACGAACGAAGTATAACCCAAAACAATGAAAACTTGATAGCATTGCATTGATTTTTAAAATTTTGCCCGTTAGCTTGGATCCACCATTTTGAATTTTGCAAATCTGATCTCGAATTCGTAATCAGCAGAATTTGGTTCAATTTCACCCCCTTGCCCGCTAACCTTTTCTGTTTCAGAGACCGCCACGATCAAGAAACGAAGACAACGACACACACACACACACACATACACACCCTCCTTACCCCTGCCCTCCCGTGCTAGCGTTAGGGCCACCTTAGCAAAGCGCATCCCAGGCTGCATAGCCGCACTACCCTACCCAACCATACCACACATAAACACGACACCACCCCCGGGGTTTACACAGACGAGCCGGCGAAGCAAGAAGAGCGCCAGAAGAAAGGGCTCTAGCCGGCAGGGCCCAGTCAGGACAAATGGAGGTCCCACAAAGTGCCTACACCGGCCGCATTTGCGGTCGGGATAGACGACGGATGGGGCCCACCTACGAAGGCTGTCCAGGCCTACACGAGATGGGGCAGGATAAAAAGGAATAATCCCCCTCGATCCCAAATCAATGAGGCCAATATCTAGCTACGAATAATGGCGCGCGGTTCAATTTCAATTTGTCCACCATATTGGATCTGCCACTCGAATTTTGAAATTCTGACTTCAGATTCATAATCAGCAACCCCAAAAACCTAAGGAACCACCTTGACTTTAATGATAGGCCATCTAAAAAACAGTGAATCCTAAAGGTTTAAAGTTATATGCTCGATACATGAGATCACGAGTTTTATGACGCATCACTCATATCTCTAAAACTAAAGCTGAACTCATCTTGGAACTTTCATAATAACACGTTCTAATGACATACCATAACTTCGCATAAAATTTTTAACGAATTACGAGTTTGCCAAAATGGGCGATTTTCGGGCTGTTTTTGGAGTCGCTCTTTACAAATGTTTGTCAGGTCAGTGGCGTAGGAATGGGTAGTAAAGCAGGATTTTTTTACCCCAACTTCTACGCCAATGACCTAATAATCATTTGGGATTCATTTTTAGATTCCATGGATAATTCTACATAAAAAAGGTATACTTGTTGAAAATAGGTATAGTGTATCATTTTACCGAAAATCTCAGTTCAATGGGAGACTGTTCTTTTGATAAGACTGGAATATTCATCAATTTTTTTTACAAACTAATATTTCAAATGTTAAAAATAAAATGACAGTTCCTGATGATAGATATGTCATTATTGCTCGATTGTTTTTTTATGGTAATCGTTTGTAGGGATAGTGTAATGGACGCATAGCACAGATTAAAAATTAATATGTAGGTGTAATTTTTTAAAGAAAATGATATCTGTTTGAAACAAATATACCGTTGAATGATCAAGGATACCTATAATTGCTTCAGAATAATGGCACAAATGATCGAAAGTATGCTCCACGCGGTAGTGGGGGAAGCAGCGAATGGAGTACTCTGGCTCGAGCGTACTTTTGATCATTTCAGGTGACTTTCAAGGGCATTTTTAGCATATTTCCCATCACCCAGGCGAAAATCCGAAGATATACAAATTGGAGATTTTGTCTCTACTTTCAGATGCCGTTTTCAGAATTTAAATCGGACCATTTTTTATAAATCACCATGCTGTGCAAAAGACACTTTATAGTGCAATTGTGCAAAAACTATGCATCGGACAGAAACCATCTTGCGTACGATGAAACTACATATCATTATGTCATTTTCCGCAAGATTGTTTTTCCAGCTTCAAATTTTTGAAAAAAGGTCTGTTTTAGATGTTTTTTTGGATTTTCTCAGCAAAAAATGAACCAATCGGGTTCCACAAAAAAACATTTTATAGGTTTTTTTATTCTATACAGAAGTCCTATTGAGAGTAAGACAATGATTGCATCATTATTTTTCGATATAAAAAAATTTAAAATGTAATTTTTTGCAGTTTTTCTTGTTTAAAAAAAAATGTTCACGACTTTGGTGGGGAAATCACTTGGGTTTTCATTAACTAAGTATTTTTCAAAAGGTAATACATGAAATTTGATGTAATATTTAAATGTGCCAAAAAATCTCTATTGGTTGGCCTAGTATGTCCCTGAGCATCAAACAGTGAGTCAAGTCTTCTCGCTGAGTGTTTTGAGGTGGTTGCGCAAGATGTTCAGTTGAAAATGGTTCTTCCACCATGACATTGCTCCACCTCACACAGCCATCTCTGTGCCTCACTTTTTGGTAAAAACCATATAACACTATTTTCTCACGCACCCTACTCACCTGATCTGGCACCCTGTTGTGTTTTTATTTCCCAGGATTAAAAGGGAAAAACTTTATGCAGACATTCAGGAGGTGAAAAGAAACTCGAAAGCAGTGTTGCAAGGTATTGGAAAAGACATGTACGAAAGGTGTTTCGCGCAGTAGAAAAAATGTTTGAATCAATGTATTAGTATTAATGAAGAGTACTTCAAAGGCAACCAATGTTTTCAACCCGAAAAAATAAATTCTGTATTTTTAAAAAATGGTGTACGATTATTTGGTCCCCTCATTTATCAGAAGTTATTTTTTTTTACATGAACACGTAAAATTACGAAAAAGTGTCAATCTGGCAACGATAATGCAATTGCTCTTATAAGACAATCAATAAAAGTTAATTATAATTTTTAAAAAAACACCTTGACATAAGCTACAAAATCGATAAACTTACAATGTTATCCCTTATTTTTTCTTATATAATATGATCTCCCATAAGCAAGATATCATTATAAAATTAAATGACTTTAAATGGAGATCAGTGTAGAAGAATCCTAGAATCGAATATATTACTGAAACTGAAATTCTGTATGTCGTATCTTAAATAATTTTATTTAACTTGTTACATAATAGTTAAATGAGCCCTGAACCCAATATAATATATACAAAATGCAAGAAATTGTTTATACAAAAACATGCATATCAAAATGATGTTAGCTTAAAATAGATGTCTTTACAAAATACATATTCTACAAAATATTCTGTATCAAAAGGTTAATTTACTTCTATACTAGTGTTCATTAGCAATATTGAAAAAAAAATCATACTTGACACGATAATGCAAAACTGGTACATGTATTTAGTGATTGCAGCTTTTCCGCAAAATACTTGTCATTTGATTAAGAGAATCATAACTAAATGGATAAAAACGCGGAATGCCACAATCGGAGGATTACCAACGAATTTAACACAGTTATAAACGTATATATAAAATGGAAATGAATTAAAACATAAAAAGTACAATTAACACTATTTATATAAAAAAGAAAAAGCAGATTTATTATCAAAATAACCAAAATCAGTGTTTTACAGAGAAATATTTGTTTATAAAATAGAAAATAGTAACAATTAATATCCTCTACCCTGTAGACTGTCTTTCGATTCAAAACAATTTTTATACAAATTTTATTTTTGGAATAAAAGAAATGCCTATTTTCTGTAAAACACCCGCTAAGTACTAGACACAAATATATACAAAAAAGCAGTTTGGTTTACTTGAAATTTTGCTATAATAGTAAATATGCGCAAATAATAATTATAATTAATAAAATTAAGTTGTAATAGTTAAGTGAAGCATAAATATATTTAATTTGGAGCGTCGTCTCCATCCATGGCCTCGTCTTGTGTGGTTGAATCATCACCAGATCCATTTCCACTGGTCTGGATAGAACCACGTTTGGTGGAACTTAAACGGGATGTTGATAGACCCATTGTGCCTCGCCTGTAAATTGCAGAATAAATTACAGTTCCAGATTAGAACTGAACAAACAGAATAGTTTTTGAACAATTAATGTACATTAATTTATAAGACAGTAACCACTAATCAGCATAGGAAGAAAAATATACTTTTTAATGACTTTTAATTCTATAAGGAAAACAATTTCAACATTGTTTATGTTAAAAATTGTATGTTAACCATTTTCATGTTTGCGATTTAGCAATGCCGTTGAATCACTACTATATAAAGAGGGTGCATGCTGGTAAATCGCAAAAATTAAAAGTAGTCTAAATGTAATATTAAATTTTTAACACAAACATGAGAGAATCCAAACATGCTAACAATAATTTTATAAATAGATATATAGTAGAAAGATGTTATCTAACTTTTTTTACGAAGACATACATATTTTTAAATGTTCCATTCTAGTTTTAATTTCAAATGATACAGGATAGTTCATGGAAAAAAAATGTCTTGATCTTTAAACTTGCTCACATAACAAAATATTAAATAACTCAACACATTTTGTTATCTTTTATTTACATATATTGTTTTTATGTCCTTCTGATGTCACATTTAAATCCTTCTAGTCTTTTTCTTCTTTCTTCTTCTAAGGATTAAAAAAATTCTGAGCAAGCAAAATATTTTGTTAGCTTAATTTAAAAATTTGGCGACTCATAAATTTACATAAAAAGAAACATGATTGTTGGTTTCTGCTTTTAAACTTCATTTTGCTTAAGAAAAATATCTGAGGAGCATGATGAAAGACTTAGTTTTCAACTTGCAATTCCTTTTTTAAACTGTTTCTAATTCAAATTCAAAGAATTTATTAAATGTTATACAATTTTTTTTGTTCACTGAATTTTGAATAAGCAAATACACATAGTGATTATAAATTTGGAGATTTATTTTTAATGGAAGAAAGCTAAATATTGCATAAAAGGGGCCAATTTCTAAAAAATTGCCCAGAAGTTTCAAAAGCATATGATTTAAAGAAAGATTTACACATTTTCGGCAAAAACTATTTGGTGCAGAGAGTGAAAACAGTAGATGTGCAACAAAAAACACCAGTATTGTCTGAATATTTTTTGTTGGCTGTTTTTGTTTAAACAGCATATCTACTGCTCGCGTTAAAATTAGTTGTTTCTTAAATGTCATGTTTATAACAATAAATGAAAAAATAATCACTTTCAGTTGAAAAAATGCCGGTGGAAAACGCTTCAGCTGCGCGTATAAACAGGTATGAAAATCATATTAAAAAAGTTTTTAATAGGTTAGGTACCAAACGCGAAATCGATTGTAATGATGGTATAGAAGATGTGCGTTATAAAAACAAGTTACAGGTGAGCACGTGTCGTGGTGAATAGCCTTCAGCTGAGGTCATTAACTTTTATTCAAGCAGGTAGCGGGCCGTGCGTTTTTGAGAGTTTCACGGTCAGCTGAAGAGTTTTCCCCTCACATAGGCCAGCTGATTATTATTTTCATTAATATTATGCACATAACTAAGTTTTTGTAAAATTTAAACTTTACATCAACTTTGATCATGATGCTGTCTTACCAAGAATTTGTGTTCAATTTAATGAACGTTGCATGCGAATAATATACATATTAAGAATTTTAATGATTTTGTATGTTCGTATTTCCATACGAATTCACATCTATAACTTGTATTATTATCACTAACAAGGAAGGTTATCAAAGTGTCAGTCATCGAATCCAATGAAATGAGACACATATTCTCTTCTCTCAAAAAAAACATTAAAAAGAGAAAAAACAGTTTTCAAAAAAAATCTCCGTCTATAAAAAAATTTGTGTTGTGTTTTTGTGTTATAAAATAGCGGAGAGAGAAAAAAAAAAATCCAAAAGGGCAAAAAAAAAAAAAAAAGTACACAACAAGTTTTGGGGGGAAAACTTAAAAGGGCCTTTTAACCCCTTTAAAAAAAAAAAAGGCCTGGAATTTTTTTGTCCTCTACAACACAGCGAGATTTCATAGAAATCGGTGACTGACACTTCGATAACCTTCCTTGTAAGTAATGGGATTACAGTAATTCTAGTAACTCAGTGTATGTTCCTTAGCGTACCACGCTTACATTTATTTTTTTTTAATTTGTAATTAGTCCAATAACAAGCACTGGACTATAAAGTGAAATATTCAGACTAAAAGAATACAAAATATAGCTATCAAGTTGTTTCTGTTAGATTAGACTTATATACAACTTCTTATAAGTTAAAATAATTAGTATGTGGTGGAAGAAAAATATATGTGTTAAGTAATCACAAACTTTTTTAATTTCACATGCATTTTACATTACATGGCCTAGAGAACATCTAAATAAATTGTAGCAGAATTTTGCCCTCATAAACGGCTCTATATCATATTGAAGACCTCGGTACTATTTAGATATTCTTTAGATCATTAATGCGATTATTTTTTATAAGTTTAACACTGTGAGGCACTGCATTTTATTATTTACTGGTGGGGGTCTTTCTGCAAAAACTTAAAAAAAAACACAATTACATACTAACTTACTTAATTTCAAACGAAACCCCCCACATTTTCTTTATCGTTTCTGGCAAACTGGTCTGGATTTGTTCGTTTGTTGTAAAAGCAGGTAAGCAAGTTATCTGAGATATGCTTAAAATAACAATGAATTATTCAGTTTACTTGTGTTTATTATTACTTTTAATGTACATCCAGATATGTGGCACAAAGGTAACTTTTTCAAATTTCTTTACAATTTAGTATTTATCATTTATTGTGAAACAAAATAATTTTGTGAAAGAAAATATTACTTAAATTATATACCATATCCGCAGCCAATTAAAAATGTTAAAAGCCAATACCATAAATACAAATTTCAGCAGCACACAGCTATTAACCACATACCAAAATTTACTTCAGCACAGAAGATCTTATCCCATACAATCACTTAAGGCTGCAAAGTAACATGTGTCCATAAAGAATCCCAACACCACAAAATTAATAAATAACGTTGACAACTATCTAATAAAATTATTTTTTAGTGCACATATTTAAGATCCTATATTTCTTGAACATAGGATGGTGTAAGGAACAGGTAAACCCTACATATTTCTTTTATTCACATATTTAATAATACTGAAAAAAATCCAATAGTTTCTTTTTTAGGAATTTTTTGGTAACCGAAAAGTGTTTGAAATACTTAAAATTTAATGTCTACCTTGTCTACCCGTATGTTTCGCGCCACTGACAATGTACAACTATTACAACACAATTCAAAAACATCATAAAACTCAGTGGCGGCTCATCAGGTGACACAAGTCACACACCGCTTCACCTAAAATTTCCGTTTGGTTGTGCAATTTAAAATTATTTTTAATTTTATATAAATTTTATAATTTAGGCATTTATATTGAAAATGTATTGCGTTTGTTTGTTTAATACGCAGAAATAAATAGAATAGTTGCGCGGTGAACACCTTCTAAAAAAACATTGCCTTCGTTGAGCACGATTATCAACCTCGGACCATACAACGTATAGTATACGCAAGTGATGTAGATTGAAATCAGTCTGTATTCTGTTTCTTTTCGTTTACGGCGGTTGTCATGGCAATGAGGCGACCAATACGCTATTAAACTACGGCATGGGGGAACGAGTGACGCAGAAATTGAAGCAGCATCGTGCTTGCCCATCGCCTGCCTTTGTGCAGTGCACGGTTATAACAGTTCTTTGTTAATATTTGTTGTGTATAATCATTGTAGAAATGTTTCCTATGATCCAGTATGTATTTTATTGGAAACGCCATTTTCCAGATGGAAAATTGAGGACAAAAAGGATTTTTAAAATTGCGAGAGACCTGTGCCTTAGTCACTCGATATGGAAAAAAGGGAAAGTCAAAAGACAACATGTACGTTCGAAAGTTTCGGAATGAATGGTATTTGGAGTATAAGTGGTTGTGTGGAAGTGTTCATTTAAAAAACTTTTCTATATTTAACTGTGGGTGTAAAGTCGGGCGTCTTGAATAAGAAGGGATTTAACAATTTTGGCTGTCTTAACCACAAAGCTTCTTTGGAACATGTACGATGTGCGTTAATGTTCGCAGAAGTCCACAAGTCGAACTAATATTTCTATTTTTTTTAAAATCTAAATGAAAATCCTTTTCACGAGTCAATTTTTCGGTAATATTGCAAATGCAACTAAAAACTTCCAGATTCATTTAAAGCTGCTTGACCTTGAAAATTTAAAAATTTTTGCCAGCGGCGTTTTTTTTTTTTTAGTCATTCGATGTATACGCTGTACCTATTCTCAATGTTACGAGCTGCCACTGATAAAACTACAAAAACGTCAGACACTAAAAAGAAACCTTTATAGTTTTCAAAAAGATGTTAAAATAGTAGACAATGCGGTACTAGAATTTTATGAAGCTTTCTATTTCATTGGTTGCTACAATTAAAGCAACTGATGTCGCATGCCTTGAATTTTTAAACCTTGCAATTTTTTTAATTCTTCAGTATTTAAATATTGGCAAAAACAACTTGGGCTATTTTTCTAGGTCTATCAGGTAACAACCAAAAAAAATGTTGGGATAATACATACAGGATGTTCCAAATATAAGTGGTAAAATTTTAACAATGCAATTAAACTCATGAAAAGCAACTCTTGTCTAATAAATTGTTTTGAAAATTAAACCTTTTGTCAATATTTTGGAACCAATAAAATAACACTAATGAAATGCCAATTGATTAAAGAAATATTTATGTGACTTACGCAAATATTTTATATACTGATTCACTATATTAAGATTTTTTGCTTAAATAACATTAATTATTTCTCATTTTTGTTTGTTATTAACTCGACTAAACATTTTGCTTCAGTGACAGATAAAAATTTTAAATTAAAAAATATCTTAATACGCTTTTGAAAAAAAAATAGACAACATTGTTGCTTATAATAAGGTAGTTGTAGTAGTTAAAATTTTGGCACCTATTTCTGATACATTCTGTATATATTTTACAATCATAGTTGCATAAAAGAAATTAATTTTTTTTGGCTAATGGGAATTCCAATTTCAAAAATGTTTTATACTTTAAAAAAAGCCATCTTAACTTTTTAGTAAAACAAATTTTTATATATTGGTACAAAGTTGAAATTATTTAACAATCAATGTTTTTAAATTATTTTTTATAATGAACCAAAATTATTTTAAAAAGCAATTTCAAAAACAAATTTCCATGTGTCTTGCTACAAAAAGTTGTCAACATTATTTATTATTGCCATCACCATCATTTAAAAAACTCACCTCAATTTGCTCTTAAGGTTATTGATCTCACGTGTCATGGACTCGTGAGACTCGAGCATATCCTCGCATTCCCTTTGTGCCTTGCGTTTTTGTGCTTTTTCTCTGGTGATCTCTTCCTCGGCTTCGTCTAGTTGACGCTTGAGGGCCTTCACCCTCGTATTGCCCTTCTCGACTTGCTCTTTATACTGATCGGCGTGACGACGTTCGTCTTCAAGCTGCATAACCAGCTCCTTTATCTTCTTGTCCAGTTTCCTATTGGTCTTCTGTTGCACGAGACGTTCTTTTGCCTCAACCTAAGATGAAGCACAAAATATTATTAATCCACTAGACATATAAAAAGTAATTTCAAAAGTATGGAGGGTAGTTCGATTTTTTTCGGCAAATTTTAAGGGCATGTAATTATTATTACACAATCGGTGTGATTTCTAATTACTGAACTTATAAACCACAAAAGTTTGTTTGAGAACGATTTGAAGGATCATTTTCGGAACACACTGACACTGAAAGTTTTAAAGTTACAAAATTCATCGTAACCACATATTCAAGTACTTTTAACTTTTTAAAGTATTGAGTAGAAAAATGGTTTCATATTTGAAAACAGTTAAATTTTTATAGTGATACTCCTCTGCACGATTGCTTTTATATATCACATCAAAATTGAACCACAAATTAGAAAAAAATAACTTACCTCCAATTGTTCCTCGAAGTTAGAAATCTTGCTTTCAAGTGCAGCTATCGTCGCCTTAGTCTTTGTCCTTTGGGCGGTTTCAAGTTCGGCAAGTTTTGCTTTCAGGTCCTTGTTCTGCCTTTCAAGCAGCAACCTGTGGGATTCTTGTTTCTGAGAAGCCGACCTTTCACTCGATAACTCCGCGGTTAATTGTTCTATAGTAAGCTGAGCCTTTCTAGTCCTATCCTGGAGAATTTCGTTATTGCTTTGCTCCTCTTCGATCTCCTCTTCAAGAGTTGCGATTCTAGCTTCCAATCGTCGTTTTTCGTCGATTAATAAACTTCCTAGAATAGAATAATTTTCAGAATACACCACATTCACATTTCGTGTAATAACGTACCCTTATTATTGCTGCTGTTTATCTCTTCTAGCAATTCATCCCGTTCAGCTTCAGCTGCCCTCCTAGCTCTTTCCGCACTAGAAACATCTTCCGTAAGTTGAAGAACTTCAGCTTCAAGGGTCTTAACTTTCCTTTCGGCTTCTTTGCATGAAGCTGCGTATTCATCTCTAGCAGCCCGACATTCTTCCGAGTCCCTTATTGCTTCCTTGCACTGCTGCTGTGACTTCTTCAACTGTTTCAGAGCATCTTCTTTCACTTTGCAGTGTAATTCAATTTGGCTTTCTAGTTCCTTGATATCACCTAAAAGCAAAGGAAAATGTTAATATAACATAAACAAACAACAAAAAATAATTTAATACCTTCGAGCTTCTTCTTTCCACTAACGGCTGCGGCTCGTTGTTTCCTTTCTTCATCTAACTCAGCTTCAAGGTCTCTCAATTGCTTCACAATGCCTCTACGCTTTTCTTCAGCTTGTTCCTCTTTAGCCTGAATGTCTCTCTCGAATTGCGCCCTAAGGGCCTGCATGTTGACTTCTAACCTAAGTTTGGCATCTTCGGTGAGCTGAAGCTCATCCTCAAGTTCTTCGTTCTGGGCTCTGAGTTCAGCCAATTGACTTTCTAATGATCTCTTGGCTTTTTCCAGTTCGTGAACGTTTTTATCGGCCGTGCCTTGATTATTCACTAGTTCGTCTAGTTCGGCTTGCAACTGTCTTCGTACACGTTCCAGCTCTTCAATTTTAACGTTGGACTCATCCAATTCACGTTTTACAGATAATACTAAAGTTTCTTTGTCACGGGCCTCTTTTTCCGCTGCATCTTTTTCTGCGGCCAACTGTTCGCTAACCGCTTTCTCTTCTGCTAGGATCTTGTCAAAGTTCTTTTGTTTCTTTTCAAGTTCGGAAACCTTCTGCCTCTGAGTCTCAAGGTCGATGTTGGCATCCTCCAATTCAGCTGCGATTTTCTTCTTGCTTCTCTCAAGTTTGTCGTTCGCAGCGGTCAATTCTTCGACTTGCCTCTGAAGAGCTTCTAAATCTTTAGCGAGTTTCTTCTTGCTTTCTTCTAATATAGAGGCCTGCTCAGCTTCGTCTTCTGCCTTCTTCTTTGCTTCGGTAAGTTGGATGCTTAGGGTGGCTATCTAAAATACCATTCACATTTAAATAACAGTAGTTACTTGCAGCTTGCATAAATGTAAGGGTGTTTATAAACTTGGGAGATTTATTTCGAATGGGTCTTGGTAAAAGAAGCCGATTGCTTCAATTTTACCTTAAGCTTAGGCTTAAGCTTAAGAAATAGCAGAAAAAAGTATATTTTAATAATAAACATCATTATTTGAACATCAGTATATTTGAAAGTTGCAGAAAGTTAAACAGTGGAGATGAATGAAAGAAATCAATTAATACGTCTACTGTTCGCGATAAAATTAGTTGTTTCTTAACTGTCATTCTTGCAAAATTAAGTCTCTTCTATTTTAGTATTTGTCTAATGTGGGTAAAATTGTAATATTCAAGTTTTATTGTTAATAGTGATGTTTCATTAAAATTTTTTTGTAGGCGAGGCATTTGTTTATTTTTTAATTTTTTTTTGTCAGACAGAGTTATCCTTAAAACACCCATATAAAGGAGACATGAAACAGTATTTTGTACTTACTTGCTTTTCGAGATTCTTTTTAGCTTCTTCTTCTTCCTCCATCTGTTCAAGGAGGTTCTCCTTTTCCGACTCTAGCTGTCTTAGTTTCGAACTAAGAGCTAACTTCTGGCGTGTTTCTTCTTCTAGAGCAGCCTGGGCTTCAGCAAAGTGGGATTCAATAGTTGCTTGATTCTTATTGGCAGCTGAAGCTCTGAAAATATGTTACTTTATTTATGACCACATTGAAATTAATTGTTACTCACTTAAGTTCTGCTTCTTCTAACTGTTGCAATACATTTTCAACTTCTTGCTGTAACTTAATAGTTTTTTCTTGTAATTCAGTTCGGGCCCGATCTACTTCGGCCAGTTTGGAAGACAATTCAGCCACTTGATTCTCAGCTTGTTTGCGCCTTCTTTCACCTACAGAAAAAAATTATTTAAGATTGCACTGCGTGATTCTTTTTTTAATTAGTCTTACCTTCCTGTCTGCTTGCACCGACGTTTCGTAATTCACTGGCAAGGTCAGCGTTTTCGGCTTCCAAAGCTTGTTTAGCTTTTTCAAGGTTAGTCTTAGCTTTCTTAAGATTTTCAAGCTGCTCGTTGATAGAAGTAAGCTCCTGTGTATGTTTATGCCTCATCTCGGCTTGTGTAACTTCATGAACTTGAGTTTCCTCTTCCAGAGTCTTCTTTAGAGTTGCCAATTCCTGTTCCCTCTTGGATCGTAGCTCTTGTTGAGCGGCAGTTGTGTCGAGAGAATCCAGTAACTCGTTCTTAAGAGCTTCGAGTTCTTCATTCAAGTCTCTCTTCATTTTTTCGGCTTTGCTTCTAGCAGCCTTTTCTGCTTCAAGGTCTTCTTGAAGTTCAATAAGCTGGCTCTCTAATTCTCTTAGAGCTTTTTGGGACTGAGCTTTTGAAGCGCTTTCCTCATCTACTTTAACCATCGCTTGGGCGAGTTCTTCTTCCCTTTTACCCAATTGTAGTTGTAATTCCTCAATTTGGGTACGCTTTTCATTCAATTGTTCCTTTAAATCGTTAACTTCTGTTTCAACTTTCCTCTTAGACCTATCGGTTTCTTGTCTCTGTTGGTGGTCTTTCAAGAGACGTTCTTCTAATTCTGCAATTGTAGATTCATGTCTAGTTTTCAGTTTAGCCAGGTGTTTGGCTTTTTCTTCTTCTTCGGCTAAAGCCTGACTTAAGTCGTTGCTGCGTTCCTCCAACAATTTCTTTTCCTTCAATAACTTCTGATTAGTGTCGTCACTCAGGGCAAGATCCTCTTCCAGCTTTTTGATTTTATTGTCACACTGGACTTTCTCCAACTGAATTTTTTGCCTAGCACCTTCTTCTTCCTCTAATTGCTCCTCTAAGTCGGTTATGGTTTGTTGTAATCTTTTCTTCTCGTTGTTCAAGGTGTTTGTACGTTCTTCTTCTTCTTCAATTCTAGCTTCGAGATCATGAAGGATTTCTTCCAGTTCCATTTTGCGTGCGGTTAACCTGGCCCTCATTTCTTCAGCCTCGGCACACAACTCAACTTCTGCTTGCAACTGCTCTTGAAGTACAATTTTTTCATCTTGCGCTTGCTGATATTTCTTCTCGTATTCTTGCGCAGTTTTAATGTGGTGCTCTAGTTTGTCTTTAACCTGTTTGAGTTCATCTTCTTTCTGCATCAATTTTTCTTCTTGCTTAGTCACCTCCAGCAATGGTTTTACCTTAGTATACAACCTCCACCATTGCCAATTTCTCAGTTTAAGATAAGCCGAGCAGTTTCTTTGAATGATGCGAATGGCATTGAGTTGTTGAACCCTCTTTTGGTAATTACGTCTAGACAAGAAACCTCTGCAGAACGCTTGGAAGTTGACAATGAGGTCAGTAATTTTATAATCCCTTTCTTCCTCAAGGTGAGCCAAAACTCCGGCCCTAAAGAAGATCTTGGATTGCCCGATACGGTACAGGTTCTTGTCGAGTTCTAGAGTCCTGATCATCGTTTCGCAAGCTTTCTTGCCATCCATGAAACCTTTGTTTATAACGTTCGGCGTTAACAGTTCGTAACGTTGCCTGAACTCTTGGAAAGGTATCCTGTTAGGGAAACCTTGGCGACAAATACGGATACCCTCAAGGACACCGTTGCATCTGAGTTGGTCCAAGACTAAGGGTGCATCGATTTTACCAGCCCTCTTGTCGTGATTTGGGATTATGCAACGGACAAAGTTGGGGTTGGTGTTACGTAGAGTAACCATAAGATTAGCCAGTTGCTCCTTGTATAGGTAAGACACAGTTCTGAACATACCCTTAGCACGACCTATGCTTTCCGCGTCTTTCCAAATATGGACCACAAAAGGATCTTGAGAGGCTTGTAACAAAGAGACAACGTTTTCATTTTGAGGATCCATGTTCTTCATCAACCACTGCTTAGCGCAGTAATCTACTTTTCCTGCGTAGTGGATTATAGAGAAATCGGCCACACCACGGAAATCGCTCTTCTTGAATTTTGGATGGACCGAGTGAGAACTGACGAGTTTGTCGACAAAAGTTTTGTCGGTTGCTTTCGGGAACAAACACTCTTCGTCCAACAAAGCCATAATACCCATTGGTTTATCGATTAAATCAATCGTTGGTTGTAAATCGAGACCGAAATCGATAAACTTCCACTCTATGCCTTCCCTCTGATATTCCTCTTGTTCCAAGATGAACATGGTGTGATTGAAGAGTTGCTGCAGCTTTTCGTTGGTGTAATTAATACACAGTTGTTCAAAAGAGTTCAACTCGAATATCTCGAAACCTGCTATATCAAGGATGCCTATGAAACTAGCTCCTTGTCTCTTAGTCCTACCAAGAGATCTATTTATTCTAGTCACTAACCATTTAAACATACGCTCGTAACAAGCCTTGGAAACGGCTTCCACGGCAAACTCTACTTGTTCTTTTGTCTGGCTCTTAGTTACAAAATCACGGCCTACTTTGATTCTGGGTTTCAGGAAGGCACGGGTCATGTCGGTAACAGACAGTCCCAGTAGATGAGCAATCTTTTGAGCAACAGTATTATCAGGAAGGGTGGCCTGATCGGAGCTGCGGTCTTGCTTGAACTCCATTTTGCCAAAAAGCATCACCGATGACACGACGCGGAAGATGGCACTGAAGTCTTCATTGTTCATTCCCATAATATTCATGCTCTTGACGGTAGCCTGGAATTCTGCTGCGTCGTCCACTCCAGGTACGATGTGATTGTCTTCGCGGAGGAAACTGTAAGATCGTGAGTCTTCCAATATGAACTCCTCTGTAGAAAAAAAAAAACAGTTAAAAATAGTTCGTTTAACTTAGAAATATATCCTTACTTCTCTGGGCCTCAGAAGCACCAGCCAAGAGTTGGTAGAAGATGTGGAAGGTTCTTTCATGTTTGGCTTGTCTTATGGCACGGGACTTTTCTAATAAATAGGTTTCTATGTTGGCACCGGCAATATATCCAGAAGCGTCGAAGTTTATTCTGATAAATTTACCCTAAAAACGATTTGGTAAGTACAAAAACTTAGGATACATAGAAATATTACTTACGAATCTTGAAGAGTTGTCGTTCTTTATCGTTTTCGCATTGCCAAATGCTTCTAAAATCGGATTTGCTTGAAGAAGTTGTTGTTCCAATCCGCCCTAAACATTAAATACTCAGTTAAAACGGAATCCTAAGTGTCCAATTAAAGCACACATGTTAGTTTTTATTTCATTACAATATTTATATAAATGATAAAAAAACAAATAAAAGGAAAGGTACTATTTTTAGTTAACAACTATATCAGAATGTAGAAAATGTTGTTGATTGAGAGATATACATTTGTTTGATTGATGGGAATAGATAATTTTTCAGAATTCTAATGATGAAGATTATAATATTTTTTTAAACTTATATAACTATTGTAATGTGTTGCAGGAAAATATCTGCATGAAAACCAGGAAAAACATAGCTGCAATAAAAAATACACATAACTCTGAAGCTTATTAGAATTATGTAGACAAAGACATGTCTTATATCTAAACAACGAACTGTCGTTAGATGTGCACAATGTAGGTTATTCTTTAAGCCAGGTTGTTAAGTATCATAAAAATGATGTGTAACCAATGAGACTATGCGCCAGCTAGCCTAACATCAAATTTACATACCGAAAATTCCCTTGTAGGACTCTGGCATTGACCGCATGTAAAATAAGAGAAAAATAATGCTGGCATCAATTACAGATAGAGCATTATCTAATCAGCAGTAAATGAAGACTCTAATCAATCTATTTCGCTATATGTTAATATTGGGTATTTGTGCAAAAGGTTTGGATACATTTGGCATTTTGCATGTTGCGCAAAATATTTGTAAAATATAAAAATAAGTTTAAGGAGGTTTATCTGATTTGGAATTGATGAACAAATATTCATAAAAAAAATTAATATAAGCTTATTAATATGAAGAATATCCTCAAAAAAATTATGACTAGTTTGGATACTTAAGAGACGAGATATTAATAAAATAATTTTTCACGATTTAGTACAGTCTTATGAGAATGCAGATTTTTTTGGTCTTTCCACTTAGAATGCGCAGCAATTGACAAACAGTTTCTACAGCAACTTGTATAAATAGGAAACCGATATCTAAGGAACCATATGACAGCTCGTAGAAATCGATTAGGTACTTGTAAGATATATAAATTATAATAATTCTTCTTCAAACTACTGTTGTTGATTAACTTAACGTCCATAAGCTTGATAGCGGCAACGCTGCGGTTCTCGACATAGCGTATTGTTTGAAATTCGCAGGTGTGACATATGGTGTATATTTCAAGCTTAGGCATTCAAACAAAGCCAGTCAAGTGCAACGTTGCCAAATCTAAAGGCTTACTACTTTACTACTTTAGTCACTAGCGAATATACAGAAACTCTCGTTAGACTTTTAGACGTACCTCCAAACCCGATAAACCTCCTTAAAGTGCAGTGACGGCAATTTCTCTGTATTTGGAAATACTGTATGATAGACAAAAATTAAACAGGTCTGGCTTGATTAAAAAAAAATTAATTAAGTAAATCACATCTCAATATCTTGATTTGTTTAAGAGAGAGAGGATGCTTTTCATTTTTGATTTTTTTTATGTTTAATTTTTGTATTGATTTTTTTTTTTAATTTTCATCTTTTGAGTTAGGTTATCTATGTATGAATACATGATATTTACACAAAACATTTTTGTGCATGTGTACCAAGAACTGTAATTCAACTGTTTCACGGTACAATTAGAGTGCCATCAATATATCATTAAAAAAAATACATAGACCACTTAATTGTATCATAAAATGGTTGAATTAAAAAAAAAACATCAGCTGATTATTTTGTTGTTGGCAATTTCACATAGTTTTTACACACATTTGCGTAGATTTTAAAAAATATATATGTTTGAAGTTGTAGAAAAATATTGTGAATGTCGTCGGATTCTACAGATGTTGCAAATAAAACAAAAATTTACACGAATAAAAAGTTATCCACCACCACAAAAAAAGGTCAAAATTAAAAAATTCCCTATAGTTCTTAAACAAATTCATCCATCTAGATGTGGTTTTCATAGTTTAATTTTTCTCTAAAATAAAATCTGACACGCCTTATCCATTTTCTGTCCACCTCTTCAGAAAACACAAAGAAATCGAAATTGACAAACCTTGTACATACAGAATTTTTATTATTTTATTACTCATCTAATCCGTCTATTTTTTTCTCAAAAGTTAAATACAATTGTATTCAAACTTTTACATGGAATCCCAATAGAGTACAATTTTGGTATGCTCACTCTATATAAAAATGTGTTACAACTTGACAAATTTTTTTTTCAAAACAAAAAATATAAAAATAAAATATTTAATGAATAAAAAAATTCTGAACGAAACAATACGGAATTTAATGTTGGGTTGAAACGAAATTTGCCAAGCTGTAAAGATTTAAGTGATTTAAGCTAATATGTATATGCATATATTACAGAAAATAAGAATACAGGATAAGACGATTTGTAAATATTTTTTTGTACAGTGTGTTCCAACGAACACTTGAGTCTTTAAAACTACCTACAAAGAAATTGCCAAAACAGCATATTTTTTATCTTCAGAGGAATGCATTTTGCCATAAAGTATGACGATTTTTTGGTAAATAAGTAAATTGTAAAAGTTTGTAGTGGAAAACTTAGAAAACTATATACAAAACAATATATCTTTCATAAGTCTATATAATAGTGAGTTAATATGGCTTATTCATCTCTAAAAAATTTCAATCATCCATTTATATTTGATTTCCTTTATCACTAAGCAAAGAGACTATAAACCTTTCCTATTTACCTCTAATCTGTCTTTATTTACAATACAAGCAAGCAATACCTAATTAAATAAATAAAAAACTACTTACGATAAGGTCTTTCTGCTGTATATCCCCAAAACGAAACCATGCAAAGAAAATAGAAATTAGAAAAAACATTCACCATATACGAAGTGTCATAATAAATATATATGTGCAACATTACTAATTATATATTCATAAAAAAATATGTGGATGCTACGATCCATGCACTAGACAGCGATTGGTAGCTAGTAAACCGAGATAAATATGTACATGTCCGGGATTCTAATTGAGCAATGTACTTACCGCACCAGAGCCCTTGGGAGATTTTGAGGCAGCTACATAGGCCAAATACTGAATTACTTTTTTGGTATTCTCGGTTTTACCCGCACCTGATTCTCCTGTACACAAAATCGACTGATCCTCTCTCTCTGCAAGAAAGACGCACTTTGTTAAAATTAAAATTTATTCAGAGAAAAATCTTACAATGTTAAAGTAAACGTGAAACATTAAGAAAAGAGGTATTTTTAAAAATGTCACAAATAGTGTTCTTGTAATCTTGAAATTTTATGACAAAATCATTGAAACGCTGCAGTTACGTCCAGAAAAATTATACACTTTTGTATATATTTTGTTCCTTGTACATGGTATCCCAGAAAGAAATGGGACGATTTGGACCAACTGTATATAAAAAAAGTTTCTGACCTTAAACATATATGTAAAGGGATTAAAAGTACGAAATTATTAAAATTACCTGTTTTAAGGGACAATATGCAGTTTAGGTTGAATACTTTGGAGAGAATAACACCCCGTATATTATTTTTTAATACAGTTGTGTCTTGAAGAACAAATTTTTATTTGTAAATTGCTGCGAAAATGTAATTTTTTTAAAAATTCGTACTTGCCCTCAAACTCTTAAAAATGTTACTACGTTCTTAACTTTTAGCCCAGTCAGTATAGACATGAAAGAGCCTGTTTCGGGAAAAAATACTATTAGAAGTTTCTCTGCGGAATATTGTTCGGAAACCTGTTATAAATAAAATATCAAAAAATCAACTCGAGGCTAGTTGGGAAACTTTGTTTTAACAGTGGTCAAAGTTATGGAAAAGTGGTTTTTTGACTCACGTAAAAAGCTATTATTCATAGTGAAAAAAGTTTATACAAAAAAGATGTAATAAATACATATTAACATTTTTTCAGTCATTTTTAAACAAATTAAATTTGAAAAATTAAATTATCAGTAAATGCATATGTCAATACAACTATTTAGGTACAAAAACAACTAATGATCAAAACCCTACAACGCCTGAGAGCTTGGGAAAAATTAATTGAAAATAGCATTTTCTTAGATAACAAATTCCGCCAACGCCAAGCTAATGAAGCTTTTGGGCTGAAATTTTTACCACTTATTAAGGGTGCAAAAAGCTTAAAAAATCCTGAATTAGAAGTGTCTGCGATGAAAATTGCATTAATTATTAGCAATTGAAAAAAGCGGGCAATTTCGACCATTTTTGAGCTCTTGCGCATAAACAAATTATCGGAATTTAATAGGACTTGTCTTATTTTACAGATTTATTTAATACCTACCTTTTTTGTATAAACCTTTTTTTCTCTATGAATAACAGTTTTTTTACGCCAGTTGAAAAACCACTTTTCCATAATTTTGACCATCGTTTTAACAAACTTTCCCAACAAGTCTCGAGTTGATTTTTTGATATTTTGTTTATAACACGTTTGTGAACAATATTCCGCAGAGAAACTTCTAATAGTATTTTTTTCCCAAAAAAGCTATAATGATTGGCCTATTTATATACAGTGTTTAATTTTTTGAAGAATTTAAAGTGATCCCAAGAAATATTTTGAAATACTAAAGAGTAGGTATTACTACTCTTATATGATGTTAAGTTTCAGTTGTGTTACGAAAAAACCATAATTACCTTATTTCATATTACTTAGATAGCTTACTCACAACGATGGACATACTGTATACAAGAAATTTATTACACTCGAATAAACAAAAACGAATACCAAAAAAGAACAGTTAAAAAATGTTGGAAATGGAATTGAGTAGGTAATTTAGTGAATAATACTCGTAATTAGATACTCGGAGAGAAATCGAGGGCGTATGTGCTTGTTTTCTAGGATTTTTGAAAAACTTGAAATTTTCAGAATTCGATTTTATCCATGTTTTATTTGAAGAACATGGAAATAAATTCGTACCATAATTTTTTCTTCTTTACTTGAATAAGGAGTAAATTTTCAGTGTATTTGCAAATATCATCGGATTTATCTTTTTTTAATTATTATTTTTTTCACTACTAAATTCTTGAATTTCAAACTGGAAAAGTAATCATTTCTTCTTCAAGAATATTGGTTTAATTTTTGTTTACAATTTTATATTAAGATATTTTAGATTAATAAAAAATGAATCTCAAAATTTTAAGGAAATATAACTTACTAATTGTAAGTTAAAAATACAAGAGTTACGGGGAAAACTCAGCATTATTTCCAATAATACTAGTATATATATTTCATTAACAAATCCAATGTACCCAATTTACTTGCAATTTTGGTAAAATTTTATTTGTCCATTTTCTATTAACTTATGGAAAAATTTTGAATACAAAATTGCAAAAAAAACTATAAATGAAAAATTTTACTTGTAAATAATTTTATTACTAGGTACGATGAAGTATCAAAAAATTAAGGAATAATAAAATTTTAGTGAAACTTTAAATTATATTAGAATAAGCTATAAAAATTATGCGAATTTTTCCATTTTCTATTAATATTTGAATGCAAAATTGTAAAGAAATTGCAGATACAACCTCCAGGAAAAAATAAAAATGGTGAAGGATGCTAAAAGATGACACGTAATGAAATTATTTGAAAAGAACCAAGAAAATGATCACAAAATGTTTTTGTGTGGTTTTTCAAATTAAACCTGGAAAACGACAAAATCCGAAAACTTTGTTCCTTGCGTACTTGGTTTTAGAGACCAAAAACTAACAAAGATATTTTCGATTTCTATATTGTTGAATTGAATTAAAATTTTCTGCTGAAACTTTAAATTAGTAATTTTATGGATATTATTTTTCGTACCTTGCAACATGGATCTGTAGGCAGTATCGGTAATGGCGAACACATGTGGGGGTACTTCGTGTCTCTTGATGCCTTTGTATCGTTCCATGATCTTTTCTGTGTAAATCGGCAATTTCTTGTAGGGGTTGACCACGACGCAGAAAAGTCCAGAGTAAGTCTGTAAAAAGAAATTAAAAATAATTAATTAATTTCAAAAAATCAAAGTAGGAAATCATGGAGATGATTTTACACCATAAAAAAAATATTGAAACTTTGAGAAAACAAATCATTTTGCACAGCACTGAAAGCAAATTGTTTATATCAATTCTTTTATAGTTATATAAAAATTATAATTACTGTAACATTAATTAATCAGTATTAAACATGAAGATAACTGGTTTATCAACATCAAAATGTTTTATTAGTTTTCCTCTTAGCACATGTATTTGTTTTTAAATTTATTCACACTTGTCAGGTCAGATATTTAATAACATCATAAAATTTATTTTTCTCCAATGAATTACATTTACGACTGTAAATTTTCCTCTTTACCCAGAAATAAGAAATTAAAAAAATATTCTCCGTTTTCCATTTTAATTTCTTAGAATACAAAGTGAAAGCAATTAATGATTTTCATGTTGACAACTTTTGACCACGAAGTGAAAATATACACTTTAGTCCCTTGATGTATAACAAACGTACTATTAATGAAGAATTGTAACTAAAAGAAGTACTTAAGTTCCTTGGATCATAAATCATTCTTTATTGTAATACAAGAAAATGGGTTGTGACCCATAATCTTCCGGGTGATTATTCTTCATCTTCAGATTTTGGTATATGTTAAGGCATTATATAGACAAGAAATCGCACTTTTAGTAAGACAATGATAGAACACGTAGTTCCATCAAGGAAGTGACGAAGCACAGCGCTAAACTAGAGCAACTTTAATTTTTCGCATTGAAAGATCACGGAGAACATGTAAACATCAGAAATTGTACTTTTCCTGTTTTGTCCAGTAAATTTATAAAGATACTCAGTAATTCTGAATAATGCATGTGTTAATAGTTTCCTAAAAGTATTATGCGGGGTGTGATTATGTTTATAGTATAGTCTTTCCGATGTCTACTGAAAACCAAGAGGTTGGCAGTATGTACCAGGTTCGGTCGCTCATGCAGCAACTCGGCATTGAAATATTTGAAAAACTTGTTCTCATATTTATTTAGCTATACCCACATACAGGTCTGGTAGACCCAGTTGAAGAATAAATGCGAGGGCAAACGCGGCACAAACACAACCGCACAGGGTAACCTGACCATACATTCAGTTGTCGACAAATGGCCTATCAGTGCAGTGCAGCAATGCAGAATTTGGTATGATATACAAATTATTATAATGTTTTACCTTTAGCAGAAAACTTTTTTAGGGACGCCTATAAAACTTATTAAATTTTATTGCTAGGTGTTTTTATATGTTCAACTGACTTCGGAAAGATTACACCGTACGCATTTTCTGTATGTTCAACATGCGTGCAAATTTCAGGAAACGTAAGACAAACATATGAGGTGAAAATATGCTTTTTTTTCTTATTTCCATACATAAAAAAATGTGAAATTCAATATTTTGATGTAGGTAAGTACATGAACTTCAAATAAAAAAAATACTGTGTCCGCTAATTTGGTAATAACTGCAATTTGTCGCGCGACGTATATATGAGTATAATAAGGTAAACAAACAGATGTGGGGTCAAATTGAAAAAAATATACGGATGACTAACAGCCACACAGATAAAGTGAAAAGTCGGTACTGTCGACTACGTTTTTAGACATTAGCAATAAAGCGGTGTAATTTCAAGGCACGCAATGAGTCATGTGCATAATTAATTTTACAATATCGCTACTAGTTAGTTGATTTTCAATTCACAGCGAGTTTTAAAAGCCAAACCATGAATAACATCAAATGCGGTCGCATTTTTGATGATCCTTTGGATTACAAAGAATATTCGATGTTAATTCATTTTGTTAACAAAATGGTTAATATAGTTCAGAAATAAATGTTAAATTTTCCATAGTTACCGTTCGTTTTCAACTTAAATAAATAAATAAAAATAGATATTGTAAAATAAACTAAAATAAATCAACTAAAAGTAAATTGCACATTATTATGTCTACTTAAAAAAATATTTGGAAGAAGGGTTGACAATAGCAATGCTTAGTTTCTATATTTTTGTAGTTTTTGCACGTTTTTTTTCTTCATATTTTTTTTACTTTTTATATACCTCTTGCTTAAATATTAAATGTTTATTTTTCCAATCTTTTTTAATCTGATTTTTAGATTTCTATAATTTAAAAATTTGTTACAAAATCAAGATGTTTTACATTAAAATCAGTGATAATTTCACACATTGAACAGGAATATTTGTTAAAAAGAATTAATATATGAAACAGCTCTTTTTTTATTTAGGTTATACGGTCGTTATCTTGTAATGCTATTAACTTTAGACTCGATCAAAACCACACTGTGAACATATCAGACCACATCCTTGATCAGGTGACGAGCGGTTTCCATTTTAGAACAAACTTTAATAGGTATTTTTAATACATTATTTCATTCATTTCTAAAATGTAAAGGCGAGATAATATGCGACCGAAAGTATGATTCAATAGTGCCTTAGAGTAAGAATGACGTAGTCTCAAAATAAAATAAATTTGAAATTATAAAAATAACCACAGACTTGAAGGAGTTTCCAGTTTGCAATCGACCAAAGCACGATTCTTTATCATGGGAAATGCCTTTGTCTCGTATTAGAATAGAAAATTTGTATCTACAATGCGATGTATTTTAATTCAGCAACAGACAATTGAAAGTTGTGATTAAAAAAAGAGTAAAAACTGTTTAAATAATAAATAGCTTTTTCACGAGTGAAAAATTTGACAGTAAATAACACAAAACATATAATACAGTAAATAGTATAGGTACGGACAAAGCAGTTGAGGGCTGTTCTGCTCAGTGCACTGCGACTATTACGCTGTAAAAATAAGAAAAATACATAGGAATACCATGGTCAGTCGTCAGGTTATCTTCAAGTTGCTATATCTTGTTAAGGAGTCAGAATTGTCCCGCAGTTCATTTGAACTTCTTGCATACGTTCTGATCAAAAGTTTGACAATAGAATTAAGATAAAATATGTGAAAAAAGCTATAATAAATGAGTTTTAAGCACAATTGCCTAAATTTTTTTAGTTTTATAAAGACCTGTTTTGTTGATAACAATGATTCACTTAAACTTCAATACAGTTGAATTAAACTGTGATTAACTTTTTTCTAAAATTTAATTACTGTTTTATTCACGAATAATAATGACTAATATTTGCTTCCATCGTACAAATATGTTGCTTTCTTCCTCGTACTGCAGTTTAATTACCTGACAATGAATCATAGGTACAAAGAAGCGGGCAGCAAAAATAAAAGAATTTTGTGAAAGTCCCATTTTTATTCACAACCAATCGTGATTCATGAATCATATCCCCATACTTGATGAACAGTTCATCGTAACATTGATACTGACTTCACAAAACAAATTTTCAAATTAGAACTACTCCCACAACATTTTTAAGTTGCAGTTTGGATAGTTACTATATTTTATTGGGCGATGTTAATGCCTTTTATTGCGGATACACTCCCGAGTTCTGGCTTGATCCGTTTACATGCGTTTAAATTTTTCCATTGTTCAAACACGTATTATAGGTGGGTGGTTTGTACATGTACAGGGCATCGACCCACCATAAAACTGAACTCATTTGACTAACACTCCTTCGCTAATTCAATTATGAATTTGAGTGATCGCTACACTATTTTCTGTTCACACTTCGTATATCTTTTCCTATTTTATACGAGGCGATAAAATAGGGCTTATACCAAAACAAGTTACGCAAATTTCATGGGTTTCAAGGTCTTGCATAATGAAGTTTTGAAATAAAAGAAGTTTGAGTAAAATTGTAGTGTGCATATGGAATAGTGTACTAGTCAGTCGGCTCAATTCTTTTCTATCTGCGCATGACGTCATCAAAGAACTACAGATTTACCTCCCTTTCACTCCTGTTAATTCGGCGCCCTACTTCGCAATATTCAATTATAAAACATAGTAAAAACGTTAACAATATAAAAAATACTAAATTTTAATAATCTTAACATTCGAAAACAATTATTATCGTTACCTATACATTAAAAATGCAATAAAAGTTAGGTTAGTGACCGAATAATACGGCAAGTCAAGATTCACTCTCGATAAACCTTTGTGGGTTAGCAGCAGGATCGGTCCGGAAAGGGGTATCTGAAAATATTTTCTACAGCGTAAATATGGATTTTAAAATTTCTTTATTCGCGTATTCGTATTCTACTCATCTTCCCTTAAAATTAATGACATTATGATTGAATCACCATGTATATAAATACACAATTTAAGTTAGTAATTATACGTAAGACCTCAAATATGTAATTTTCACATTTATATATGGTATGCATCGTGTTTAATAAGTTAATTTACGTATGTAGAGTATATCTGAACATAACCTTAAATACTTTGTCCAGATTGAAGAAACGTCGCCTGTTTTGTATAATAAAATGAATCAAGTAAAGATGTTTATGCTGTAACGGCTCTGAATTATTAGAAAAACGAGAGGAAGATGTATTTTCATGCCAATATGGCACAGAAAATCAAATTTAAATAAAATATGAGCTGCCTGGTAAGATTGCTGCAGTTGAGAATGTTTAAGAATTAATAATAATATACAAAA
The DNA here is from genome assembly GCF_000390285.2 of Anoplophora glabripennis. Lineage (NCBI taxonomy): Eukaryota > Metazoa > Arthropoda > Insecta > Coleoptera > Cerambycidae > Anoplophora > Anoplophora glabripennis. The sequence goes on from NW_019417621.1 coordinate 341,070, forward strand.
TCAACAAATATTATTCCGTTGTTCAAATTATTAAGTTTACTTAAACATTACTTCAATATGGAAATTTATATTTAGTCAGAATAAATGGAAGCTACTAGAACTTGGTCAAACAAAATCCATATTTAAAAATAAGTAGTTTTTAATTTTCTTCTAAATTAAAAGTTTAGATTGCGTTTATTTAGTATTTAGACAAGAAAAAAATATTAGTTTTTAAGCAGTAATTTGGAGTGATCCAAATTTNAAAATAGGGCTTATACCAAAACAAGTTACGCAAATTTCATGGGTTTCAAGGTCTTGCATAATGAAGTTTTGAAATAAAAGAAGTTTGAGTAAAATTGTAATGTGAATATGGAATGGTGTGCTCGTCAGCCGGCTCAATTCTTTCCTATCTGCGCATGACGTCATCAAAGAACTACAGACTTGCGTTTTGACACAAAAGCAGTATATTATACAGGGTGATTCAGTCATAATATTCTTAATTCTAATCACTATTCGGAAGGACTAATGAAGACAGAAAATCGAAAAAAATCTTACTCGATCTTTGAAAATATCAGTAAATTGCCCTTTAACTCGGCGCTTTACTTCGCAACACATTTTAGGACAGGGAACGCGCCGAATTACTACAGAGCGTTCGAACGTTGAAGCGAAACAGCTGATTTCCTCCGTCGCGTCGTGTTGAATTTTGCAATAATTGGTTTCAAAATCAAAGTGCAGCGTATCACAGCTTTATTAACAATGTGCTATGGACGAATGAGTGCTTTTTAGCCGTATTGGCATTTTAAATGGGTAGGTACCATACAACTCTATGAAAAGTAATAATTCACTAGGTATAAGTACTACAAACTGCATAATTAATTGAACGTAATACTAAAAACTCACATTGAATTATAAGACATAAATATTAAAAATACTAAATTGTAACAATCTAACATTCGAAAACAATTACTATCGCTATACATTAAAAATGCAGTAAAAGCTAGGTTACTGACCGAATAATACGGTAGGTCAAGATTCACTCGCGATAAATCTTTGTGGGTTAGCGGCTGGAACTAGCGCGAGCGGTCAGAAAAAGGGTTTAAATAAGGCTCTGAAAATAATTTCTTTAGCGTAAATATGCATTTTAAATTTTTTTTATTCACGTATTACACAATATAAGTTAATAATTATACTAAAACGTGTAATTTCCATATTTATATATGGTATGCATCGTGTTTAAGAAGTCAGTTTAAGTATGTAGTCTATCTGAACGTAATGTTAAATATTTTGTTAAGTTTGAAGAAACGTCGCCTGTTTTGCATAATAAAATGAATCAAGTGAAGATGTTTACGTTGTAACAGCTCTGGATTATTAGAAAAACGAGAGAAAGTTGCATCTTCATGCCAATACATGCCACGATTTCGTCTGTTTTGTTCCTTAGTGACGTCACATGAGCGTAGGCACACCATATCATACACGAGTAAAATAAAAATGGATGGCATGGAAAAACAAAACTAAATAAAATATGAGCTGCCTGGTAATATTACTGCAGTTCAAAATGTTTAAAAATTAATAATAGTATAGAAAATCAATTATTCCTCTGGTCAAATTATTAAGAACTTTATTAAGGGATCTTACTTGAATATGGAAATTTATATTTAGTTAGTCAAAATAAATGGAAGCTACTAGAACTTGGCCAAACAAACTCCATATCTAAAAATAAGTATTGTTTTAAATTTGGGCCAAATAAATTTTCTTCTAAATTAAAAGTTTAGATTGCGTTTATTCAGTATTTAGACAAGTAAAAATTATTAGCTTTGATGCAGTCATTTGGAGTGAACCAAATTTGTTTATCACTACAAGGATATGGGGAACTATTACAGATGCTGAAAGGATACAAACATATAAAATTTCTTTCTGACCATATAATTTCTTGAGTAATTATTAATTTACGGGGAGAACAGGTCACAAATAGTTAATTTGTTGTAAAACAAACTTTTTTATAAGGGATTTTATTACGATCGTTTCGGGATTTATCCCATCTTCAGATAAAAACAATAATAACCATGGAATATAATATTTTTCTTTATGTAAAAATTAAAATCTAAAACTTTTTAAAATACCTAATTAAAACATTACACATTAAAAACATTTTAAAAACTTACAATTGGTCATCAAATACCGTTTTAACATATTTTCCCATATATTGTTAAAACAATATACGTATAGAAATCAATAACATCAGAATATGAATTGAAATGTGAAAATATCTGTTAAAACCAAACCAAGTCGAGGTGAGGAATGTTCAAAAGAAATAGTAACAATTTTTTATATACAGGGTATCCCAACGAAAATTTGACCCCCCCTATAAAACCGAATAATATTTCAAAATTCGCCGAGACCCGTCGATTTTTGTTCTTGGGGGGAGCTTTTTTGACAGTCAAGCCAACTCGATATGTTCATCCCCCTAATGCCTAGCAACCCCAACTTAAAAATTTCAAATGCAACTACCCCACTTGTGGCACATCATTTTAAAGCCCTTTTCATTGCGAATACAGTGACGTACCGTTTTTAGAAATCGGTTGAGATTTGACAGAATTATTGGTTACAAACGAAAAGATGACAAACCAACTTACGCGTAGTAATTTCTACACAAATGCCCACCACTAATAAGTTTTTCATCTACTACACATGACCGCATTACCTAATTGTTATTGATGTGTCTATCAGTTTACAAAAAAGTCAGAAATGAAATAAAAAAGCTGAAGCAAATAAAACTAGATACTAAAATAGTTATTAGTAGAAGATACTTAAGTTTATAGGAATTCAGACCTTTTCAAAATAACAAAAAATCAGTACTACAAAAAAAGTCGGTGTTTTTTGCTTGTGACCAAGAAATCGTTAGTTTCAGCCGTTATTGAAAGTATTAACGTGTGTTCGAAATGGTTTATTCTATCGCGGAAAGAGTAGAAATTGTTGCAATTTATTATCGAAATCACGATTGCGCTAAAGCTACAGCACGAATTTTTAATGCCAATCATCCTGAAAAAAATGTAAACCACCAGTACGTTAAACACCTGATTGACAAATTTGTTGCAACAGGTTCGCTTTTAAACAAGAAACGTGAAGTAATTGGGCCAGTTCGAAATGAAGCAGTTGAAGTGGCAGTTTTGGGTCATGTACAGATGGATAATAAGCAATCGATTACAACTGTGTCTCAAGCTTCTGGCGTATCCCGTTCCAGTGTTCATCGAATTTTGAAAAAACACAAGTTTCATCCATTTAAGATGACGCTGGTTCAAGAGTTACATGAAGATGACTTTGATCGCCGTAACCAATTTTGCGAATACTTTAGTGAACAACTTCTACTGAATCCAAATCTTCTCTACAATACATGTTTCTCCGACGAATGCACATTTATGTTGAATGGCGAAGTGAATAGACACAATTGTCGTTATTGGAGTGATACTAATCCGCATTTAATCAGGGAATTTCATACTCAGACACCTCAAAAATTGAATGTTTGGGCAGGCATTTTGGGCGACCATCTTGTTGGACCATTTTTCATCCAAGGTAATCTCGATGGAAACACCTATCTAGAATTATTGGAAAGTACAATTGATCCTAGGATAACAGAGATTTTAGAAAGTGACGACAATTTACTAGAAAATGAAATAACCTTCCAACAAGATGGTGCGCCCCCGCACTATGCTGCTGCTGTGCGACAATTTTTGGATGACCATTTCCCGGGGCATTGGATTGGCAGAAGAGGTCCCGTCGAATGGCCACCAAGATCTCCGGATCTGTCCCCTTTGGACTTTTTTCTGTGGGGTCATTTAAAATCACGAGTGTACGCCACTCAGCCGGAAACATTGCAAGTGCTACGTCAGAGAATTGTAGAAGAATGCCGATTAATAACTGCGGATGTCTTTAATAATGTTCGAACAGAATTTGAAAACAGACTGTATTATTGTTTGGAAGTTAACGGGGGTCATTTTGAGCAATTCATCAAATAAATCTGATTTATTATTTGCTTCAGCTTTTTTATTTCATTTCTGACTTTTTTGTAAACTGATAGACACATCAATAACAATTAGGTAATGCGGTCATGTGTAGTAGATGAAAAACTTATTAGTGGTGGGCATTTGTGTAGAAATTACTACGCGTAAGTTGGTTTGTCATCTTTTCGTTTGTAACCAATAATTCTGTCAAATCTCAACCGATTTCTAAAAACGGTACGTCACTGTATTCGCAATGAAAAGGGCTTTAAAATGATGTGCCACAAGTGGGGTAGTTGCATTTGAAATTTTTAAGTTGGGGTTGCTAGGCATTAGGGGGATGAACATATCGAGTTGGCTTGACTGTCAAAAAAGCTCCCCCCAAGAACAAAAATCGACGGGTCTCGGCGAATTTTGAAATATTATTCGGTTTTCCAATTATAGGGGGGGTCAAATTTTCGTTGGGATACCCTGTATAGACGATATACAGGTAAACTTAAATTTAATTTTAATTAAGGGAAAAATGTAAAAATTTGCAATAATTATACTACTTAATTAGGTTAAAATAAATACGTGATAATCCATCAATGTCACTGTTATTATTAATTGAATTTTCATTTCTTTTAATTTGTATCATTTCCAAAATGCATCTTTTATAATAACTACTTTCATTGTTAAGAATTTTGATATCAAAATCAAAGCTATGGTTATTTTCAATGTCATGTTTTGAAAATTTAAATAGTTACTGCCTTATCAGAATTTTTAAAAAGAGATACTCAATTTTTTCTGAATAAAATTCAAATGAATAGGAATGTTTTCATAGAGGTATACTGATGAGTATTAAATTCTGCACAACTACCTATTAAGGTTTTCTGTATATTTAATACTTTCCAAGAGCGTTGTTGTGTAATGATTGTCAAATTTGGTTCTCCAAGGATTAGAAAAACAGAAATGGATACATTAATACAGTCAACGACACAGGTAATATAGCTATACAAATAGACGCCGTAAAATTAACAGTAGTACCGAATTTACTTTTCAGCAATGTAACATCCAGTGACAACACCTTGTACATCTTCCTTGATATTTTATATTTACAGATTGGACTTTGGATTCTGTGAATTGTGTAATACTTTTTNATTATTAGCTTTGATGCAGTCATTTGGAGTGAACCAAATTTGTTTATCACTACAAGGATATGGGGAACTATTACAGATGCTGAAAGGATACAAACATATAAAATTTCTTTCTGACCATATAATTTCTTGAGTAATTATTAATTTACGGGGAGAACAGGTCACAAATAGTTAATTTGTTGTAAAACAAACTTTTTTATAAGGGATTTTATTACGATCGTTTCGGGATTTATCCCATCTTCAGATAAAAACAATAATAACCATGGAATATAATATTTTTCTTTATGTAAAAATTAAAATCTAAAACTTTTTAAAATACCTAATTAAAACATTACACATTAAAAACATTTTAAAAACTTACAATTGGTCATCAAATACCGTTTTAACATATTTTCCCATATATTGTTAAAACAATATACGTATAGAAATCAATAACATCAGAATATGAATTGAAATGTGAAAATATCTGTTAAAACCAAACCAAGTCGAGGTGAGGAATGTTCAAAAGAAATAGTAACAATTTTTTATATACAGGGTATCCCAACGAAAATTTGACCCCCCCTATAAAACCGAATAATATTTCAAAATTCGCCGAGACCCGTCGATTTTTGTTCTTGGGGGGAGCTTTTTTGACAGTCAAGCCAACTCGATATGTTCATCCCCCTAATGCCTAGCAACCCCAACTTAAAAATTTCAAATGCAACTACCCCACTTGTGGCACATCATTTTAAAGCCCTTTTCATTGCGAATACAGTGACGTACCGTTTTTAGAAATCGGTTGAGATTTGACAGAATTATTGGTTACAAACGAAAAGATGACAAACCAACTTACGCGTAGTAATTTCTACACAAATGCCCACCACTAATAAGTTTTTCATCTACTACACATGACCGCATTACCTAATTGTTATTGATGTGTCTATCAGTTTACAAAAAAGTCAGAAATGAAATAAAAAAGCTGAAGCAAATAAAACTAGATACTAAAATAGTTATTAGTAGAAGATACTTAAGTTTATAGGAATTCAGACCTTTTCAAAATAACAAAAAATCAGTACTACAAAAAAAGTCGGTGTTTTTTGCTTGTGACCAAGAAATCGTTAGTTTCAGCCGTTATTGAAAGTATTAACGTGTGTTCGAAATGGTTTATTCTATCGCGGAAAGAGTAGAAATTGTTGCAATTTATTATCGAAATCACGATTGCGCTAAAGCTACAGCACGAATTTTTAATGCCAATCATCCTGAAAAAAATGTAAACCACCAGTACGTTAAACACCTGATTGACAAATTTGTTGCAACAGGTTCGCTTTTAAACAAGAAACGTGAAGTAATTGGGCCAGTTCGAAATGAAGCAGTTGAAGTGGCAGTTTTGGGTCATGTACAGATGGATAATAAGCAATCGATTACAACTGTGTCTCAAGCTTCTGGCGTATCCCGTTCCAGTGTTCATCGAATTTTGAAAAAACACAAGTTTCATCCATTTAAGATGACGCTGGTTCAAGAGTTACATGAAGATGACTTTGATCGCCGTAACCAATTTTGCGAATACTTTAGTGAACAACTTCTACTGAATCCAAATCTTCTCTACAATACATGTTTCTCCGACGAATGCACATTTATGTTGAATGGCGAAGTGAATAGACACAATTGTCGTTATTGGAGTGATACTAATCCGCATTTAATCAGGGAATTTCATACTCAGACACCTCAAAAATTGAATGTTTGGGCAGGCATTTTGGGCGACCATCTTGTTGGACCATTTTTCATCCAAGGTAATCTCGATGGAAACACCTATCTAGAATTATTGGAAAGTACAATTGATCCTAGGATAACAGAGATTTTAGAAAGTGACGACAATTTACTAGAAAATGAAATAACCTTCCAACAAGATGGTGCGCCCCCGCACTATGCTGCTGCTGTGCGACAATTTTTGGATGACCATTTCCCGGGGCATTGGATTGGCAGAAGAGGTCCCGTCGAATGGCCACCAAGATCTCCGGATCTGTCCCCTTTGGACTTTTTTCTGTGGGGTCATTTAAAATCACGAGTGTACGCCACTCAGCCGGAAACATTGCAAGTGCTACGTCAGAGAATTGTAGAAGAATGCCGATTAATAACTGCGGATGTCTTTAATAATGTTCGAACAGAATTTGAAAACAGACTGTATTATTGTTTGGAAGTTAACGGGGGTCATTTTGAGCAATTCATCAAATAAATCTGATTTATTATTTGCTTCAGCTTTTTTATTTCATTTCTGACTTTTTTGTAAACTGATAGACACATCAATAACAATTAGGTAATGCGGTCATGTGTAGTAGATGAAAAACTTATTAGTGGTGGGCATTTGTGTAGAAATTACTACGCGTAAGTTGGTTTGTCATCTTTTCGTTTGTAACCAATAATTCTGTCAAATCTCAACCGATTTCTAAAAACGGTACGTCACTGTATTCGCAATGAAAAGGGCTTTAAAATGATGTGCCACAAGTGGGGTAGTTGCATTTGAAATTTTTAAGTTGGGGTTGCTAGGCATTAGGGGGATGAACATATCGAGTTGGCTTGACTGTCAAAAAAGCTCCCCCCAAGAACAAAAATCGACGGGTCTCGGCGAATTTTGAAATATTATTCGGTTTTCCAATTATAGGGGGGGTCAAATTTTCGTTGGGATACCCTGTATAGACGATATACAGGTAAACTTAAATTTAATTTTAATTAAGGGAAAAATGTAAAAATTTGCAATAATTATACTACTTAATTAGGTCAAAATAAATACGTGATAATCCATCAATGTCACTGTTATTATTAATTGAATTTTCATTTCTTTTAATTTGTATCATTTCCAAAATGCATCTTTTATAATAACTACTTTCATTGTTAAGAATTTTGATATCAAAATCAAAGCTATGGTTATTTTCAATGTCATGTTTTGAAAATTTAAATAGTTACTGCCTTATCAGAATTTTTAAAAAGAGATACTCAATTTTTTCTGAATAAAATTCAAATGAATAGGAATGTTTTCATAGAGGTATACTGATGAGTATTAAATTCTGCACAACTACCTATTAAGGTTTTCTGTATATTTAATACTTTCCAAGAGCGTTGTTGTGTAATGATTGTCAAATTTGGTTCTCCAAGGATTAGAAAAACAGAAATGGATACATTAATACAGTCAACGACACAGGTAATATAGCTATACAAATAGACGCCGTAAAATTAACAGTAGTACCGAATTTACTTTTCAGCAATGTAACATCCAGTGACAACACCTTGTACATCTTCCTTGATATTTTATATTTACAGATTGGACTTTGGATTCTGTGAATTGTGTAATACTTTTTGTTTATTTGTTTTTTTTAAGACTATGACTGAATTACTTCATCAGTTGTTTTTTTAGTCTATATATATATATTTTTCAGATGCTGAAGTTGGTATTGCAAAACTACCATTCAAAAGCAGTTCCAGCAGATTAATCTACATTTTCCTTCACTCTACTCTGAATCATTGAACTACTTTCTGTTCGAATATACACGGGACATTGTACAACAAGTACGGGTAGAACACTTTCGCGGCGCTGAAGCCAATGCACCCGCTGAAACTACTGTACATAATCGATTTTCCTCCATGCCCATCGGCGGACAAACGCAGGAAGAGACCCGCTAGACGCAGCGTACTCCGGGCCCGGGCAAAAACTTTTCGCACTCGTTTTTTTCAGGCGTGTAATTTAGCCGCTTCGTCGAGAGAGGCCTCTCCGCGCCTGTGGGTGACCCGACCGATGATATGCAACTGCTCCCCGGTGCAGCGGTGGAAAGGTCGCCGTCCTTCCAAGGTCAGCCGAGACCTCCGACCCTTTGTTCGCGGATTCCGTGGCGTCCCATCGATTTTATCTCGTCTATATCTCGGTAACTGAACTTTATATTGGTATCGAAGTAGAAAATAAATATTTTAAGTGGGCGTTTGCTGCTGCGGTAATTCGCACGTCATTTAGTGCGATCGAGGATCGAGAAGGTGAATGACAGGGACAAGACGACCCAATCGAATGAGAGTAGTAACAAGAGTCTAGAAACCGCTAAATTCGCTTTGTTTCCTCGGTTTGTTCTATCTAGAGAGTAGATGACAGTCGACCCAGAAGTAGGTTGTCTTCTCGGTTGCATTAACTGATGCAACTGCGTCGCTACTGCAACTGCGTTCTTGATCTCGCGACAAAATTTAAATTTTTACATAATTTAAATAATTTATAATTAATTTGTAGCAATTTCTTTATCACTATTAATTGTTGGTTACAGACTACAAATTTATGTAGTTCTAAAAAAAAAAAATAAATCTTTATGCAAATTGTGAATTGTGTTTATTAATCCTAAAACAGTATTTATATTCAAAGTACTAACATATACGTATTGATTTTGTAATAAATTTCAATTGAAATTATTTGTTTTGACTATTTTTTTTAAATACTCATGTGCTTCTCCACTGATTTCTTCCATACAAACAAAAAACCAACAACAAAAATTATTCCTAAGGACTCCACGATCCTTCAAATAATAAAGAGAAGTACAGTATTTAATCAACTAGGTATAAGTACTTCAGAACAATTGAAGATACGAAGACTTTAAATTGGTATAGTGAGATACACCACACAGTTCAATTTTGCATTTTTAAAAAGATTATAGGCGAGAAGAAAAAATAAACACCTAGATATTTTTTCTTCAAATTCGGTACACAACTATTTTAGGGGATGTAGAATAATCCTACAATGATTTTTTTAATAACAAGAATCCCTAACGTGTTTTTCTTAAAATTGTACCTGCATACAAAATAGCAGACCTAGTTTTCATAGGAATGGGGAACAAATAATTGCCAACTGATAGCCTTTCAGGGTCCTACCCATAAAAAAATACAGAGCAATTAGATTCTGCCCAGCCTATTTGAATTTAAGAGAGTATAAAAACTATGTCGGTTATTTTAAATTGAAACGTTTTGACATTTTAGTATGAAATATTTACAGAGCGATTATTTTGATATAATCAAATTTGATTTTAGTTACACGCGTCCGGTTATAAAATTAAAAAAGGGGTGGATTTAAAAATAATTATATAAGCGAGTTTTTTTATGTAAAAGTTACTATATTCTAGTCCCTACAAACCAGTTAGTACCAAATTTCGTATAAACTATATTTAAAAGTACTGAAGTGCCAAACAATCAGTGTTTTTATCCTTAGCATAAGCGTTGATTTAAAAACTTTCGAAGTTAGATAAGCTCTCCTGTTTTTTTTTGTTTTATATCGCGTTGTCAAATTCTCGGAATTTTTTTTATTAAGCTATTAAAAAAATAGTGCAGTTCCCTAATCCCCTAATAAGTATTTACAAAATAATAACTAAATAATTATCTTCACTTCCGGAATATTATCAAGAAAATTATAAGAATAGGCTTCGGAGAGGGTTTAGAAAAACTCATCTTCAGATATTTTAGAGAATGCGATTTTTTTTCAAATTTTAATTTTTCATTATCTCGAAAATTAAGCGTTATCGGACACATTTTTATAGTAACTTTTCTTACAGAAAGCACCGTGTACAAGTATACAGTTCAAAACCAAGATAATGTTAAAAGATCACATGACTCTAGATGAAGGGCAACACCAACTTTTGTAATTTTGGAGCTTTTTGGTAGAACAAACCACAAAGGAACATAAGTAAAAATTATAATTTAATTTTTTGCACAAATTCGCATTTATTTTAATGAAAAGTACATAGTCAGATGAATATATTTAAACAAATATTGATAAATTGCAATAAAATAATTGAGAAAACTCTCAATCCGTTGTAGATGAGCGTCGTGGATTTAGTTTTAAAACATGCTTTTTCTTTTCACGAAGAACACTCGCACAAGACTTGAACTGGAAACGGCCCATTGAAATTTGTAAAAGAAGATCGTCTTTTGGACAGATGAAAATTTTTCAGACTTATTATGAGCAGCTGCATTGTACCAAGTTTGATGGCTCTCGAGTTATAAACTGTGTTTTAATTCCATCAAAAACTGTGTTTTACGTCCAATCTTTGAATTATCGCATAACTTAGAATTCGTTTTATGAAAAATAGTACCTCTTTGTTTTTTTATTTGCTTTACCAACTCTGAAAGTTTATTGCAATGTTGCTGTTTACACTCTGTATATCAATAGCAAAACAAATCGGGATACGCACCCCCTTTATATTTTCAACAAATTGACTTTATGATCGAATTTTGTTCATTATGCGATTCCTTTTATTTCATACACACATATCATCGTCAATAGTAATCAGTTAAGTACAGATTGCGGCGATTTAACATCAGAGAAAGATATATCTATCTAATAATAGTCACTGCGAAAATATAACACGTAGTTTCATACATCTTAATACTTAATTATTTCTGAAAATAATGTTTCTACACATGAATATTCTGAAGTAGATAAGATACAAGTTTATTCCGATTAATCACTGTATTTAAATCAATTTATGAGGCAGGAATTTTCACAATATGAAAAGTGTTATTATTCATAAGTTAAACAGAATTTTAACGACATCTTAATTGAGATGCTTTATCACTTGTCATTGATATTAATTGTTTGTGTAAAACAAATTGTCTGAGTTACAAGGAAATCTTCATATATGCACTGATTTTAATCGGAAAGATTGTCGAATATTCAGATTCTACCAATGACATTATGATTTTATTTTTTAGTTACTGGTACTTTGAGTCTTGATTAAAGCTTGATCAGGCGATTAGACTGTACATATACTGATTTATTTTATAATAGTATATTCACAGTCTAATCGCCTGATCAGTTAATCAAGCTTTAACTGAGACTCAAAGTACCGGGCCTACGTGTAGATAAACGACTGGGATTTTGTTTTTAATTATACAGTGTGACCCATTTATATGGAAAAAAAAATTGTATAGAAAAGGTATTGTTCGATTTAATTTGGGTTTTTACTTAGATAAAGTTTAACAAACTGTTACGTGACAGCATTTGAATTTATTTTTATTAAACTTCACATTTTTTTTCGTTGTCAAATATGATAAAAAGTAGTATTTTTTTTTAAAATTTAAAATCTAACAAGTCGATGGATTCTGCACTGAGTTAATCCCAAAGTTGGACAATAAATACATCTTTTGAGTACGTCTAATAAATGATTTTTTTTTTACTTTGGCGAGTAATATCGAAGTTTTTTAGACTATAGTTTTAAAATGCAATTATATAAACATACACAGGAAGCATATAACTTAAGATTTATGCATGTACATGAATTTAACAAGCGAATATGATTTAAAGTTGCGAGCACCAATCTTTACATTGCGCCTCCCATAAATAAAGTAATTAATATTAATTTAAACTATACTTAGCCATTAATACGTTCTGGAGAGTGTTAATTATCGGGTTGTAAGGCCGATCTACTCTATTTTACGTTCTCAATGGCGCCGTACGAAAAGCATGCGACGCGTATAAATATTTTTAGCAACTGTCTAAACAATGACTTAATTTGAGAAAAGAGAAAACTGATTTACTGAAACACTCGAAAACAAACAAAACGGACAGGATGTTTTCTAAATCCGTATCATAACTTCAGGCGATTATACTTGAATTATTTTAGATCAAAAAGCCTTAATGAATTAAAAAAACAATTTTAATAAAAATCATATTTGAGTTTTTCACATTTTAATTTTTACATTTTTACAACTAATTTGATATTTATTAGTATGGTATATTATTGCATTTCTAGTCTATATCTAACTTTGCAACTTCAATTTTTCATTTTTGCTTCGTTGAAAACTATCAACCTAACGTAATCTAATTAGAGTCCTCAGTTTGACCATAAATATCACAATTTTAATGTATAGTTTTGGTGCTTTTGGTAGTATTTAAAGAGTACCATTTGTTGTAACTTCTTCACGATCTAATATACGGAATAAGTTAACAAACACTGAAAGTGATGCAGCTTTGAAAGCAGTCAAACGGTAGAACATACTCTGGTAGTGATTTATTACTAAATAATCTAACTACTAGCAAGATATAAACTTTTCAGTGACATGACGCGCAGTACAGGCAAAAAAAAAAACTTTACAGAGGCGCAATATTTTCAGAGTAGGCGACAGTGTATTCTTTTACATTGAATCGAATTGGACTATTCTAGTTTCGCTACGCCTAATCGTACTCAAGAAATCGCTAAATATACGTAGAAAAGCACTAATAAAGTGTGCGCATGAAACGCATATTGCTAGCGGAATACTTCTTAAAGATTCGAATGTTTGGAATTGTGATAAAAACTACAGAGATTGACTGATTATATCAGTTTGAAGAAAATGTTGCTATTTTTGAAAAAATCACAAAAATAACAGCGAGATTCTACGGCTTATTTACTGTAGGAAGCCTGTATTTTATCTGCCAAATTTGCACTTTCGTGCAATGTTTGATTAAAACTTTTTTTAAAATGTTAAACACACTGGTAGAAATCTCAAGAAAATATTGATAATGGAGAATTCATTGACTTGCTACAGCTTCGTCAACTTGACTTATCAACAGAAAACTATTTTTTCAATAATAATTTAATTGAGTAATTTATATTTTCAAGATATTTTTGGCGGTCCAGTATTTTACCTTCCGCGGTCCGGATCTGGACCGCGGTCCGCCAGTTGCCGACCCTTGCTCTACAGCCGTTGGTTTTTAAATAGACTGGTTAGATCTTACATTTACATAAACATTCCCCAAAATGATTGACGTGAACTGACAAAACTAGTAGACTAACGAAGAGAATTTGTTGTCAATTATGTCAACTAGTGATGAAGGTACTCCGCTGCAATTTCGAATCAATAGCGTAAGTTTCAACAATCCACATCAGTGGTTCCCAAACTTTTTGAAACAAGCGGTGTGAAATCAAGTTTGAAAGATATACAACTATAATTTCCGGATGAAATTCGAGAAACTCGAAGTACTTGTGACAGTTATATGGGCAATGAATTCTTAAAAAGTTGCAGTTTGCAAAAATTTTATAATTGTGTATGTTTCTCCTAGAGTCTAGATTTGAGGAATTAATTTCCGAAAAAGAAGCGTATATATCTAATTATATGATTTTAAATATTTAAATTATGAACTTATTTATTTTAAAAAACTTGCCAATATGGTGACTTCCTACGTCGCCGTCGTGATCCTACAGGATCACGACCTACATTGTGGGAGCTACTGATCTAAAAAAAAATCTTCAGGAAAATTTATATAAATTCGATGTTTTTTTAAAATTTCAACACACTGTACGCAAAACTTCCATTTACTCTAAGGCTAGTGTTAGACTATCAAACTTCCGTCAAGTTTGTTTGATGAAACTGATTTAATTTATTTTTTAGAATATTTTGTTTTGTAACCATTCATAAATTGGAAAAAGAATCAGAAGAGTTTATTTAGTTTGACGATAATTTGATAGACTTACACAAGGCCTAATAGTTTAATATATAGAGGGTGTTTTTTTTAACTGGTGCCTTTGTCATTTTTTGCTCGATTTCATATCTTAGCATTTAAATGTGACGCAAAACATTAAATATAACTCTGTATATATGAACTTGCAATATTCCACAGACAACATTGTACAGCTAATTCTTCAATAAAGCTAAGCAAACGCTTCTATGGTGATAAAGCTTTATTATTTTTTTAAATTATTCATTTTATATTTTTTTAAATAATCTATTCAAATCTTGTAAAATTATTGTGACAACAACACGAAGTGTAGAGCTTCATTCGAGTCTCGACAATTTCTGTTTTATTTTTAAGAATTATCTCGACATTTATTTCAAAATCAAATCGTTTACGGACTCAAGATATATATTTTTTCATATTTTTGATGAGAGAAAATTGTAACTCACGTAGCTCCTTAGCTTTTGCGCAATGTTAAGAATTTTTAAAACTACATATACCACATTTATTTAACTATAAATAAATCTCGACATGTCTATCTCGGTATACACCTTGCTCTACACTTTTTTCGTTCATATTTGTAAATCTTAACAAATAAATAATCGATTATAATACCATGTATCGGATTTCTCATTCCGCTTTACAAGGCAAAGTAAACATCTTAATTGCGAGCGTTCTCTGGTTAAAATAATTACCAATTTCTATAATTGCATTTGTTTAATTGGAGGTTTTGTAATTACAGCTCGCTGCTGCGGTAGCCGTATACGCATTCGTACCGCGGACACAATTCACCTACGGATATTAAAATTAATAAATAATAAAAGCCCCACGTAAATAAACGACGCACACGCCGCTCGCATTTCTAACGAGCGTAAAGCGCTCCACACACGGGCGTACTTTTCTGTAAGAGAGATCGGGATAAAAATTACGCACCTGTGGGGGGACGCCACTCAAAAAGGAGCGTAAGAGTAATTCAAAATAGGCTACATTGCACTGTATTAAAAATGCTTGATGCATCATCTTCACCTATTTGAATCACAGTCCTTATCATCAATTAATTATTTGAACGTCAAAAATAGAAGAAACATTGCAATCAATAGATGCAACACAGAAAAAGATTAGGCCAGTGGAATTTCTTGCTTCTAGTCGAAATCCTTTTCCTGCTGGACATTTTCCAAAAATCCTGTTTTTGACAAACATTTTTCTAGGCTGGTGATATCCAAATTAAGCACCGGATAAATTGATGCTTTTTTCTGCCTTCAAAATAACATTGTGAATGTTAGAAGTCTTTTGGCTGACATTTTAATTAAATACCAAGTTATGGGCAATCCCTTGATCCAATGGGAAGTGGTGTTTGTAGTCTGTACACAGAAAAACGTTCAGATTGTCTAGTGTTTCTTTGAGCTGGGTGTGGTATTATTCAGAAATAGTATGACTTTCTATTTTGTTCTTATTTTATCATCATTTTTTTTTAAACCATAGTCATAACTTCCCATACTGTCCAAGCGTTTTAATTAAATAAATAGGTATCCATTTTAAAGACAACTTGTCGATATAAAATTTTTAGAGAACATATATGATTTTAATTTTTCAAATGGTTAACGGGTTTTTCTTGTCACCTTCCAGATTTGTGCAAAATCAAATTTTAATTTAATTTTTGTTTTGCACTTTCTTTACCGACATTTTTATGAGTTTTGTATTGCAAAATAAAATTGTCTTATTTCCTCAACATTGTAGATATTTTTTAGTGAATAGGTACTCTTTTAATATTACTTCTAGCTTTGCTTTCCAGGCTTCAACACTGTTCAGGTCACCACTAGCTGACCCACTGCAAATTGTTTTAAATCCTAACTAACGTAGTTTCCATAACTTTTCTGTAGCGATCTCTGAGCGCAAGGGTAGTCTAATCGGAATGACTTTGATGTCGTTTTGTAGATTGGACCATTCTATCGAATAAGTTCAAATACTTCACGATTACGGGGAGGTGACAATGAGGAGGAAAATGGTGAACCTCTACATTTCGGCTATTTTCATAAGACTCTTTCGATGTTATAATAAGATGTTTCTATTAATTACATCCTCTATGAGGACAATGTGATATTAGAGGCTACGAGAACAATAAACCCTCAAAAATCGACACACGTTCCAATTTTTAACTCGAACGGTTTAGACTAGAGAGTAGATGTTCGTTAAACTTCCAAATTCTCTAGTCCTAGTCAATTCACTAAAATACCTAAGAAATCACTGAACTGAAGCTCGTGCCGCCAAGGTCCCGAAAAATCCACGCAGCATTGATGACCAGCTCGCAGTCCAACCAACCATCTACCCAGATATTTTTGAGTTTATTAACCAGCACAACAATACCTAGTCATTATGAAAGACCCAATTTCCATAGTTGCGCTGAATACTTTGTACTTCCCATACTGCAACTATCCATAACCAGAACAAAGTTCCTAGCTATGGCGATAGACCACTCCAAAACTTTATAGCAAGCATTGTGTCTCATGTACAGTCAGTCTCATATGGCTTATATTGAATATCATTTGTGCATCCAATTTGTTATCCAATTTTAATTATTTATGGGTGTGCTTCACTAGCTTCGGTTCCGAGGTCAATTTATCTGTGTTCGGTGAACCAAAAGGCAGTGAAAATACACAAAAACCTCATAGTGCTGTAATCGCCCTGATTCAGAACTGTGGCGAAAAAATCTAAGTGAACAAAGTGTTCATAGAAGAACCTATTAGTACAAAGTTATCAGACAAGTCAAAAGCCTGCCAAATGAGAGTAGGTTCAGCTCTTCAGTCTCTAATTGTCAGTGCAAACATTACAATGGATACGAAACCAAAGGGTATGGACAAGAGATTTAAGGAAATTACAATAGCAACAACTCTGTTAGTTGGTGGCCACACATTTATCATTCTTTTAATTCTCCCGCAAAAGAGGATGCCAAAGGAAGGAATGTCAGTATTAAACGTTCGTGTATGACCAGCTAATAAATAAATTTATGTTGAACGTGTAAGATCGTGTCACAATATTGAACGATTTATTAATTTATGGCTCCACGACCGAGACAGTTTTATTGATTTATGCGAGCGCGATCGCTGCGAAGTTATTAGGGTGTCGGACGCATGGGAATTACAATATTTATTATTTATTGGAATTCCTCGGTTTATTGCCCGTCTCCACCGGCTCGGATCCAGCCATCCGTGACCTACTCTCATTTTTTTTCTCGATATCAATTCACTTAGTAATATTATATTCACAGCTACCATGTAAAAATAACACGTGTATGAGCCGAATCCTGCTTTTAAAATAAGTGATTACCGTTGTATTATTTGTTTGTAAAACAGAAGAAAGGTAGCCGAAGTTAGTTATATTTTCCAATATCTATATTTTTGTAAACCTTTATACTAGCCTTCAACATCGAATACTTCGACCACATAGACGAAATTGCATATTTTTTCTTCAAATTTAAAAAATACGATAACATGACTTCTCATTTATTGTCATTACTCTCCGTTTTTCCCGTCATTCGTTAAATTCGACGAACACTTTTTCGTAATGTTCCCTAGAACCCTAGACTTCGCTGGCAATAAATGGAAAGTTGCTTCTTGAGCTTCTTCAAAAACAGCCATAGGAACATAATTACTCTCTTCCATTTTTACCAAATTCAGATAGAACTGTTTATTAAATAATTCATAATAAACAACGTACCATAGCAACCAAGTACAACACCTACCACGTTTCATTGAGTATCTACTGGTAAGAAATATTAAGTTGTGCGAATATTTTTTTATTAAATTCCAATAATTCTGACTCTTCAAATACGATACTGATGTGATTATGGATAAAACGTTGTATTGCATTCGTGTTTTAATTGCCTTCCTTTTATCCACTTAAGAATATTAAACGCTCGAACTACGTTCTCGCGTTTAAACATTCTTGCGTGGATAAAATGCTACTTAAAACGCTTATACAGGGATGGCCAAAAGTACGGAATAAAATTCATATCTTTTGAATGAGTTATTTTTTTTTAAAACGCCGAAACACGTTAACTGATTTTGATTTTTTCCCATCTTTCGGTTATATAATAATTTATTTTTCTTCAACCCCCTAAGCCCCAGCTACCCCTACTTTTTTTTTTCAAATGGAAACAAGGCATGAGGGGGCTCGTTAAAAAGCTTATAGAAAACCGAATCCAGCCATATCAAATAAACAAGTTTTATTTTTTCAATAACAAGTTTTTTTTCATTTAGAAATTGAAACAACTAGATAATTTACAAAAATAAACTCAATGTCGCAAATGCTGAAAATGTCCTCCATTCACTATTTGGCATTCTCCAAGACGATAGTAAAAGCTGTCCACAGCATTCTGAATGACTTCAGCTGGTAAATTATGCATCTCCGCCCTAATCTTGTTCTTTAAATTCTCAATATTATCCGGTCTGTCCTGGTAGACTCTTTCTTTCAAATATCCCCAAAGAAAATAATCCAGGGGTGTTAAGTCGGGGGATCTTGGCGGCCATTCAACTGTACCCCGTCTACCAATCCAGCGATTTGGAAACATTTCATCTAAGTATCTTCGAACATCAATACCAAAATGTGGGGGAGCGCCATCTTGTTGGAACCAAATTCTTTCATTCGGTATATCTGGATCAATTTCATGAGGGAAAATCACAGCTAGAGCAGGTATCAGGTCAAATGTTAGGAAATCCAGGTAGCGTGCGGCAGTAAGATTTTCTTCAAAAAAGAATGGGCCCAAGATTCTGTTGTTGATGATACCTGCCCATACATTAACTTTTTGTGGATGCTGCGTATGCGATTCGCATGTCCAGTGTGGATTTTCCTGGGACCAAAAGCGATAGTTGTGCCTGTTAACCACTCCATTTAAATAAAACGTAGCTTCATCCGAAAAAAGTACGTCTCGTTGAAAACCATTATTGTCGTCACACCGTCTCATCATTTCCTCACAAAATTGTAATCGCCTATCATAATCGTCTTCCAAAAGCTCTTGGACAAGACATACCTTATAGGGGTGGTATTTCTCTTGTTTCAGAAACATTCGAATTGCAGTTCGAGAAGCATCGTGATTGCGGGCCAATGAAACAGTTGAAGTATGAGGATTTTCAACAAGTTCTAATGCAATGTCTAATTTCTTTTCTTCATTCAAAGCACGTGCCCGTCCAGTTTTGGGCAAAGTCTGTACTGTACCGTGTTCCTCAAATTTGTGAAATATTTTACTAACTGTCCCTTGCGAGATTTGGTTTTCGGGATATTTCGCATTAAATAAATCGCGCACTTCAGCCTGACTTCTTATTTTGTCTCCACATCCAAGCAATATCAAGATTTCGATGCGTTGCCTTTCCGACAATACCATTGCAATTCAGTAAATAACTTGATTTTGACACAATAGTAACGTTTCGAACTCCAATTTACAACTAAAGCGAAAAATTAACCAGAAAGCCTGGCAAGTAAGTGGTGCCAAAAAAACGCAACATAAAAAATATATCTTTTTTGCGTTAGCAGTGATAGGTACAGTTTCAAATTCTTTATTTTATTCTGTGCAAATTCATGGAGGATAACACTGAAGATAATTAAATTTTATTTCACTTGTTAAGTAGGTGTTTTATACAACCCTAAAAACCTTGCTATTGAAAAAATAAAACTTGTTTATTTGGTATGGCTGGATTCGGTTTTCTATAAGCTTTTCAACGAGCCCCCTCATGCCTTATGTTTCCATTTGAAAAAAAAAGTAGGGGTAGCTGGGGGTTAGGGGGTTGAAGAAAAATTAATTATTATATAACCGAAAGATGGGGAAAAATCAAAATCAGTTAACGTGTTTCGGCGTTTTAAAAAAAATTACCCATTCAAAAGATATGAATTTTATTCCGTACTTTTGGCCATCCCTGAGCAATAAATAACTATTATTAATGTTTTTGCTAATATTAATCTAATTTGAATCATGAATCTATCTAATGCTAGTGTTGCGGAGCGAAATAGATCTGACAACTAATAAATACGAAACAACGGTGAAGTGACAATTACTGATAAATGGGTAGTGTTTTAATTTAATATTTTCTTGAATGGTCATACAGAGTACATAGTGAAGTGAAACAAACCGATTGTGACTTTTTGAAACAAAGTTATATTAATAGTCAATACGTACGTATACTCAACGAAATTGTTTTCTCAGTGTGTATCGATACAAAAAGTATTTGGTATACTAGTAGAAGGAATTTATACATCCAATTCGCCTCTTTGGCAGCCAATCAGTTTAATAAAGTCCTATAAATTCGATTCCTCTATCCAATAAAATGAACGAAACTTTAGTTGAAGAAAAGTGACTGAAGAAAACGCATTCAGACACAATGACGTCTCGACGATCCATCTACAAATTATTATTTTTTTATTCTTTTCGCTGGATGCATACAGAAGAACTAAATTTACGTACACTATTGGTAACGATAATATGAAACTAACATACCTACTGTTAAAGCAACAATTTATGATTTCCATAATCAATTTTCTAAAAAAAGAATTGAAATAATATTGAAACGACTAAATACATATGTACATGTTATAAGTGAAACAGTAGTAGGTACATAAACAAATATTTATTATACATTAGTTTGCTACTCAGGTTAATTATGGATATCTACAGAAATTGTATAAGTTTAAGTTTATTAGTGCCTTTGCTAATTAAAGATATGTAAGTCGCAGTTTTATTTTACCAAGGTGTATCATACGAGAAATCAAGATTATCTCGATAATTGCATACAGAATTAGTAAAATTATTTACCCATATTTATCTCTACATCTCCGATACAATGCAGACAAAAACTAAATTACAGTCCTTTTTTTTCAATAACCTCTTATCGAATTTGCGAAGGTTTTATCTAGATTAACATACGCACACCTACTTAAATTGCATGTATAGGTAGAAGAAAACATGGAAATGTATTCGTTACACTTAAAGTAAAATGTTTTACATAATAAAGATATGCCAATGCAAAAAATACTCTGAATATGCGAATTCGTTATGAAATAATAGCGTGTTGATATCTTACTCTTTGTTCTAGTTTCCTCACCTTTTTTTTTATGGGGTTGGTCGACTTTTATAAATAATCATTATCACTTTTCTTTTACAGATTTACACTAATAAAAAAATCAAAAAAATGTAAATGAATTGAACATACATGATACATTGTACTTTTAAAATGTACTATTCTTAATCCCTTATATGTGTTTTTATTATATTTGATGATTGATGTAAATATACGAATAATACCGAGGGGTGTGCCACGAGTACTTTTTGGTGTACGTTTGAGATATTATAATTTCAAATTACTTTAAAAATACAGAAATTATCTATTAAAGTATAAAAATTACCAAATCCTTTGGTAAATTTCAAAAATTACAAAAAGTATGTATAAAATTACAAAAAGTACGTATTAAATTACGAAAAGTTCAAAAAGTACTCGATAGAGTACTAAGATTTTTAAAATTATTCTTTAAAATTACTGAAAGTACTTAAATAAAAAGGTCTAATTGAAAATATTTCATTCAGTTTTGCTAAAAACATCGTAGGGACACGACTAACTTTCTGTTTGCCTACATTTACCTACCTAGATACTGCTGAAAAAACAGTTTGTTCATAGTGAAAAAAAGTTTACGTGTGCGGGACGCGGTATTTCTCAAACACGATTGTACCGATTGGTTTTTCAAACAGCACACGTGTGGCGCACGACATCTATTTTGTTATTTAAACGACCTCGGACATTTTATTTTGACTTCTTAAATCTTAAAAGTTGTAGATTATGCAAAAATCTACAACTTTTGTAGAGGTCACTTTTTAACATAACCGCAAAATTTCCGAGAAAAATGCGAAAAACTGTTTTTTTTTATTTTTCGTTTTTTATCTTTCATTTCCACAAAAATAATTTAATTTTGACGAAACTTGGTGAAATTATACCTTTCTCTGTCTTAAATTACCTCCAATTTTTTTAGATAAAAAAATGATGTTTTTGAGATATTCATTGTTTTCGGCCCGACACTATTTTTTCAAAGAAAAATTCTACTTAAAAAAAATCATCGTACAGAGTTCTGCCGGTAATAATTTTTTTCGCTTTGTCATATTTTTTGGGGAAATAAAAAAATTTTTAATCACAGTTCAAAAACATGCTCAAAAGTGCAAAAAAGTAAAAAATGACTTGCAGCAATGAATTTTTCAGTAATTGTTGACAATTTGTTTAAATTAAAAATCATTCAAAAACTGAATACACCATTCAATTCTACGGAAAAAATAAAAAAAAACTGTTTCATTGTTTGACCCAAAACTTTATTTTTGTACAGTATTACTAGGTATAAACATCTAAGTAGAATTACAAATGCACAAATGATAAATTATCTCTGGATGATTTGAGATTTCAGCAATACAAAGTATTAATTAACTGCAAAGTCTACTGTTGACGCGAAATCCGAGAGAGAGAGGAGAGAATAAAAGTCAATAGGTACAGCACAAAACATCCAAAAAAATTTTTTAATCCACAATTTAAAAAGTTGTAAGTACCTAATACAAAAATAATACGAATTTATGAAATATTTTATTTGTAATTAGTATTGCTAACAGTAGTAAAAAATTGTTGGATATAGTATCGACTTTTATACTGTTATGACTTCATCCAATAGATATTTTGAAAGCGTTCAGAGCCGTACTCAGGAAAAATTTTAAATTATAGCTAAAACAAGCTAAAAACTTTTTAAGCAATTACAATAGTAATATCCTCTAATTCAGAATTAAAAATGACTTTAGATTTTGTCATAAAAATAGCAGCGACGTATTTAAAAAAATTAACCTTGTGATGGCCCTTCGAAGACGAAACGTCAGATTGCAAAAATTTTGATGCCATTGTATAGAGCGGAAAGTGGCATTGTAAATATGTAACTTATTTTAAAATTCGTTTTCAAATAAAGCCAGAAAAAAATTCAAAATTTTTGCAAAATTTCGGGTTTTTCCGGATATCTCCGGAACTACCCGGAATTTTAAAACTTTCTGAACAGCATATTGTTAGGTATAAAAAAAACACAACTTTTTTCTAATCTGAGACACCCTGTATCTCTTACCGTTTCCTAGATCCTAATGGTATCCCATCCTTATTTTGGACACACTGTATATCTATGAATTCATCAAATTTAAAAAAAAATAAGTACACTAATCGATCCTACGGAAAAAAATATTATTTATTTTGTTTATTCACTATTCGACTTATGTTTATGGCAATACTGTACAAAAATAGTTTTAGTAAAATGTTATAGAGTTGAGAAAGCAATGATTTTTTAATTATATTTTACAATTATATGTTTTAAGTATACTTGTTAGTAGTTTTTTAGTGAACATTTAAGATATAAATAAAAAAGTGTTCTCTTTTCAATATAAAATTATCTTTTTTACTAATACCCTGACCAGCGTTGAATTACACTCACAATGTTTTACCTAAATATTTATTAATTATTATTAGCTTTTGTAGTTTTTTTACTTTATTATAAGGTTTGAGCTAATTCAAATAAATTTTCTTACAATTACTCCCAATTAATAAAATGATCTATCTAATATTTTCATCTTTTTAATGAAGTAGCAAATAAGTGCAGTTACTTGTAAAACACATGTTTTCCTTTTTCGAAATTAATCAGGTTATGAAATTTCATAGGTTATTAAAAATTATAACAGAATAACAAAAATTATTAGAAGTCTATTAATTCTTGTAAGTATGTGAAAAAGTCTACAAATTACTAAAATTACGAAATTATATTTAAAAATGCAAAAAGTACCAGATCAAGTCCAAAAATTACTGAAATTACGAAATTATATCCAAAAATTACAAAAAGTACTGGTAAATAGCTATGTAATTTTAAGTAGTTTAAGTAGGTGTACGTTTTACTGCCGAGTGGCACACCCCTCGATTAAAGTATTCCTCTTTTTTGTAGCATAGTTGCTGATTTCGCTCTCAAAAATTTTTTCCTTTAGTAAATAATTAAAAATCGCACTTTGCAGTTCATTATACAGGCTTGTCATACGGTGATGGCCCATTAGAATATTTCGGAGACTACTTCGATTTGAATTTTGAAAATTTGGGACCTGGTGGTTTTGGAGGTTTTATTTAAAGAGAGTTTAAATAAAANTTTTTTTACTTTATTATAAGGTTATTATTTGAGCTAATTCAAATAAATTTTCTTACAATTACTCCCAATTAATAAAATGATCTATCTAATATTTTCATCTTTTTAATGAAGTAGCAAATAAGTGCAGTTACTTGTAAAACACATGTTTTCCTTTTTCGAAAGTAATTAAAATTATCTATCTAATTTCACCTTTTTAATGAAGTATGCAAATAAGTGCAGTTAGTTACTGATAAAACACATGTTTTCCTTTTTCGAAATTAATTAGGTTATGAAATTTCATAGGTTATTAAAAATTATAACAGAATTACAAAAATTATTAGAAGAATTCTTGTAAGTATGTGAAAAAGTCTACAAATTACTAAAATTATGAAATTATATTTAAAAATACAAAAAGTACCAGAACAAGTCCAAAAATTACTAAAATTACGAAATTACATTTAAAAATACAAAAAGTACCAGATCAAGTCCAAAAATTACTGAAATTACGAAATTATATCCAAAAATTACAAAAAGTACTGGTAAATAGCTATGTAATTTTAAGTAGTTTAAGTAGGTGTACGTTTTACTGCCGAGTGGCACACCCCTCGATTAAAGTATTCCTCTTTTTTGTAGCATAGTTGCTGATTTCGCTCTCAAAAATTTTTTCCTTTAGTAAATAATTAAAAATCGCACTTTGCAGTTCATTATACAGGCTTGTCATACGGTGATGGCCCATTAGAATATTTCGGAGACTACTTCGATTTGAATTTTGAAAATTTGGGACCTGGTGGTTTTGGAGGTTTTATTTAAAGAGAGTTTAAATAAAATAATGCCATTGTTGTAGTATTTCCGGTTATACTGGTAGTAGCCATCTATGTGCTTATTATAGATGGGAAATTCTGTATATTTTTGCATATTTGGATTCTACGCGTAATTTTAGGGGAATTTTATAAAGCTTCCCTATATCTATCTCTAATGGTCTAATGGTCTTTGACCTAGGTATTTCAATTTCATAATTGACCGAACCGCCAAAACTTGGATTTTCTAAATGTGACACCCACATACTTCTATCCTATACTGATCATTTTGCAATTGACTTGAAGCCGAAAAGTGGGGCGACGTACCAGCGTATTCATACGCATGCGTTTACTTTACGGGTTTTGATTGGTTGAAAGGAACCAAGAACGGTGAGCGCCGAGCGGTAAAAAGCCAAACCGAGCTAACCTAAAAAATATTCTCAATTTCTCATTTTGTTTTGTGTTGCGCTAGTGCTTTGGTGAAACTGTTATGGTATAGTGTATATTTTAATAAATA
>NW_019417621.1:368203-372954 GCF_000390285.2 Anoplophora glabripennis
GATTTCACCAAAGAATGTTAAATCGGTACTGATTTTTAGTCTTCAATATTTCAGGTAATCTACTCCTTTCAAGTAAACATTTCTTTGGATCTTTTTTTTTTTGAGGAATTTATCGGCAAACTCGAAGACAAAAAGTCGACCTTAATTTGCTACATACTATTTGGATTTTGTGCGGTTGAGCCTGGTTCTAAATTTTGCAGTTTAATCAGGATCCTGACAATATCTGATGAATAATTCCGCAAATAATTACATAACACCAGTTGCAACTTAAGTTATCTGAAATGCTTTCTGCCGAATAAATTTTTTTCTAAGGCATTTGATCCGTAAACAGCAAATTATTGCATTCAAGAACTTAAGGTGCATTTTTCTAAAAAAAATTGTTATGTAAGACATCGAAATTTTCACACCGTTGAGATAATTATCACTGTCATCAATTTCGAACGAAAAAAATATGCGTTGTCATTTAAAAAAAAATTGTCATCGCTGCCGTAAGTGGATTATCGAAAAAAAAGTTTTTCCACATAACTTTTTTACCATGCTGTATATCTCATTTGTCTTAGTTAAGTACGTATTATTTATTTAATTAGTCCGCATATTTAGTCAAGCTTTATACGGTTTTCGAGAGTATGAAAACATATTTACGTATTTGGTAGCTTATCTTCAAATTTAAACATTGAAGGATAAAGACGTCACTAAAAAAGGTGTGTAAAATTAAATATATACTTTGTGTTTTAAATAAATAGAAGGGTTTTTTACGGAGACTGCTTTATTATAAAACTCCTATACCAAGTTTTTCGTTGTACTTACTATTGTTTAAGAAAGCCGTTTAATTAATTGGTTTATACAATATTCTGTATTATTTATCTTTAGGTATAATTCACAAATTTGTATTTTACTTTACGGAATGTGTCATTTACTGTATTAATAAATCTTTTTAAATCTATTTGACGTTATTTTCCCTTCTCCTAAGTGTGTCGTAACTGTCTTGGAAGCTTATTTAAGTACGTAAAAAAGAGATATTCTTTCTAAAAATATTACAAAATAATAATGCCTACATTTTTTTTCTTTTCTTAAAAATACTATATAGTTTTCCTATTTCTTAGTAAAATTACACTTTAAGTGTCGTATTAATAACGTAAAACATTTTGGGTTAATTACACAAAAAGTGTAAAATTACATGCATTAAATGCATTGAACGATGTAATTTTACATTACCTACTGTGGCGTCAATATAACCAATGATCTAGTGTGTAATTATTTCACATAAAACTTTTATGAGTGTACACCAATCAAGTTAATTGTATATATAACACAAATTTTGCTCAATTAGTATCCTCTTTTGATACCAAATATTTAAGAATGTTAAGGAAAACAGCTGCTGGACAAACTATCGGACTAAAATGCTATTACCTCTATTTCATAAATAATTACACACCTTTTATTAATATTGGCATCCACGATTGATTTTAAATAACATTCAATGGACGCCACACATGTAATTATCGCATCCATCAAACACTACTATTACGATAGCCAGCGGAAGAGATGGCGAAAGCGAATCTGTAATTATTTTATTAATAACAGCTTTCGATCATCTACACGCATTAAAGATACCTACATTTACGGACATGTTTTGATCAATGATAAAAAGGTACATATTTTCAATTGGATAACAAACTGAACTAAGCTTCAAACAATTTAATATTCCGAGATTTTTTGATGCGCAGGTATAGATATCATTTTCACTGGGTCATTTGTGCTTGAATATATACATACAGAGTGTCTGGTAAAGAATGTGACATACTTTAAACCCATTTAAAAAGTCAACTATCAAAAACATTTTTTATTTAATTTTTTTTAAGATAATTCTTAAAGATAACTTTAAGATATATGAATATGAGTTTATTTTTCAAATTATACATAGACGTCGAGACTTCAAGATCCTTTGTATTTTGTCATTTTCTTATTGGTAGAAACATTGAAAAAATGCAAACATTTTTTGAAACGTTAATTTATTTCTTTTCGCGCCATTCCAGAGACAAATGGATTTCAAATTTGACAGGCGAGTATTTTTACTATATACAGGGTGTCCCGTTCATGTTTCAAAAAAACTTGCCTGCAAGTTCCTCATGGGAAAATAATGGGGATAGTTCATGTGAGGTTTTTTTCTTAGACTCCCTTTTTTCGAGATACAGTGTGTTGAAGTTGTTACTTTTCAAATGGTTTTCCTTAATTATCTTTAAATCGTCTAAAGATAAAAATGTCAAAATTTGTACACGAGTAAACATCAACTGTGCGTTAAGAATAATATGCAAACGGTTTCTTTCTGAAAAGCAGTGTCGCCGATACAGGCAATTGGAGTGGTAGAATCGAAAAAAAAAAATTAAAAGCCAAAATTTGTTACATTTCTAATAGTTGTTTTACATTGACAATTTATTGATCAATTAATTCATGAAGTCGTTTCATCAAGAAATTGGACAAGTGTAATGCACCAAAATCTACTGTCAAATAACATGAATTTATTCATCAGTTCTTGACGAATTAGAGCATGTTCTAATTTCGTCAATTTCTTCGTGAAGTTCGGAAGTACCAACCCAACAGTTTTCCAGCCTCAGATCAGTAATGAGGATATGTTATTGGAATATGTAAATAATTGTGTGGCATCGTACTAGTTTTGTATTGTTTTTACTGATTTGTTGCTTACAAACACTAATATTCATAAAATATGTGTCAAAACGGTACCGCTGTTGTATCACTACAATTATGAGTGGAAAGGTGACATTTTTGAAATTTATTTGATTCTTTGATTCGTTGGTAGAACTGGTTCATGCGTCAAAAAACTTGACAAAGTCTGTAGCAGTGTAAAACCATACTGTTTACCAATAAATTCGTGAATTAATTCATGAAGAACTTCGCCAATTTATTCATCAATAAATTGTCAATGTAAAACAGCTATAAGCAGTTTTGTAAACTTATACGTATACTTGTCGAAATTAGGTACCATATACCATTTTCGAGAAAAACGAAATTTCATAGAAGCAAATGGGAGACAATTCTAGTGCAGTATTTCGAGTTTTACTCTTTTATTTAATTGTGCAGCTTTTTTGTTCTGTCTGTTTCCGAGTCTGTTTTCTAATATTTTTCTGTTCTTATCACTTTTTTTAAGCATTCATGTCCATCAACAATTCAATCCATTCAACAATTGTTTATTTTAGTAGTGGTAGTAGTTTACAAAATCTCAAAATTAGTTATTAATAGATAAATCAATTACCATAATACATACCATACAAATTTTGACTTTTAACGCATTTTTTTTTCGATTGTGCCCCTCCTCTACCGGCGACACTGCTTTTAAGAAAGAAACCGTTTGGACATTATTTTTAACGCAGAGTTGATGTTTACTCGTGTACAAATTTTGACATTTTTATCTTTAGCCAATTTAAAGATAAACGTTATATGAACTACCCCCATTATTTTCCCATGAGGAACTTGCAGGCAAGTTTTTATATAATTTTAATAAAAATATCTGTTCATCTTAACAAAAATTATATTTTAGTTCTATTTTTACCACAATTGACATTATATTATTATGTCAGATAATCTTATCATGTTTTTTCGGTTAGGTGGGATTTTCATCACAAAAATATCACATTCCATTATCTCATCGACATGGATCCCAATTCCGCATAATATTTGTTTACATGATTCATCTACTCAGGATATTGCCGCTGACTGCGGTGATTAAAATATACAATCTGTATTAAAGTGGCAATTCCTATTAGTTAGATATTCTTAGAAAATTATATTTATATATCACGTCTATTTAATAATTGGGATGAATTCCTGTCATTTCTAACATTTCTGAATAACAAATGAATTCATTATTTACTATTTCATCAATCTTTTTAAAAATATGTTAACGTTATCTTAGATAAATTTCAGCAGCAGATTCTTTCTTGTAGTAGTCACTCTAGTAAAAATTTTACTTAGTTGGTTACAAATCTATTCTTTTTATATTTTAAACATGGATTTATGCAGATTCATATTTGATATAAACATGTGACACCCTGTATCAGTCATACCTGGCGTGCTGTCGAGAAATTCATGATTAGCAAATACGAGCGAGCAGCGCAAAATGATAGAACAGTTTTTACATTGTTCAAATGTGAATAACAAAGGAACAATGAACTTATCTTAAAAGGGTGACAAATACTTCAAATCTAACTAATTTTTAAACATTTAAACTGTTAGTCACTGACCCCGTCACTGACCGTTCTAAGACTTTTATCATTACCGTCCACATACCTTTCCAAGTTTTTAGAATTTTCCTGATAACGGACGGTTCTCAGTACACGTACTTAAATATGGAATGTTATATCAATAGTCGTTTTCGATATTTGTTTTAAACAATCATTTCTATAATTAGCTAGATTACAACACAATAGGTGGTCGGTTTTTCCATAAAATTCGCTAATTTTGGTTTCCCCATAAAAAATACAAATTCGAAAAATGTAGGGGACAATAGGGTGGCCCAAAAAAAACGACTTATTTTATCATTTTTTAGGTTGAAAAAAATCTCGACTGAAAATTTCAAATCGATATTTTAATTTCTAAAGGTCACTCATAATTATTTTAACTTTCAAAATAAACTATATTTTCGAGCGACCTCTAAAAATAAATATCAACGAACTAATAATTTTTTTTTATTGAATTTGAAGAACAAAAGAATAGAAATAAATCACGAAGCACTT
>NW_019417621.1:374289-399999 GCF_000390285.2 Anoplophora glabripennis
CACTTTTCCATAATTTTGACCATTGTTTTAACAAAGTTTCCCAACTAGTCTCGAGTTGATTTTTTGATATTTTGTTTATAACACGTTTCTGAACAATATTCCGCAGAGAAACTTCTAATAGTATTTTTTTCCCGAAAAAAAGCTATAATGCTGGCCTATATTTGATACTCGCAGTGCGGTAGTAAATTTTGCCTCGAGAAATTTTTTAGTCATCATAGTATTAATATTAATAAAATGGTCCTGTATATAAAACCTCATTTTTTGAAGAGTTTTAAATAGTCTTTTGGTATTATAATATTACGAATATAAGAAGGCTGATTTATTTAAGAGTACATAATGTACAGTGTGATTTGAATGTTTTATGAAATAGAGGTATGTTGAAACTGTTAAACATGGTGAAACACTAAGCTGCAGAAGCCATAGGTATACCAAAATCAACTAATATCTCTATTACAGCTGGCTATTATTAATGCTTTTCCTAATTTGAACCTAGTAGCATCTCAAAATTTTTTTACAAATTAATTCTTATCCTCCATTTTTTGAGTAAGTACAAAAAATTATATCACAATTTTGACACGTATTAAAACGTAGTTACACTTATTTTATCATTCTGGACATAACAATACTTCAATTTTGTTTTTCGTTTTAGTTTGATATAAATTTAGCACATACAGGGTGTTTATTAAGTACTTGTACAAACTTTAAAGTGTGAATCTTTGACTAATTTTCAGATAAAAAGTTCATATGAATGTGGGTCTGCAACGGCTTGATTCTTGATATAGGGCGTTCAAAAAAATTTTTGTTTGGTATTTTAGTTTTTGCGAATTTTAATTTTTTTCTAATTTTCACTAATTTAATGATTCAACTTAAAAAATTTCAACGCAAGTTTAACTTTAAATCCGTTTTTTTTTTACAAAACAGCTGCTTTCAGCGACAAATACTAATAATACCTTTTGTACGTAAAATTGATTGGAGAATAGGTTTAGTCAAAAATGACATACAGAAAAAAATTATAGTTATTTAAATCCAGGTACAACACTGTATGTGGTGTCCTCTAACTTTAAACAAATAAGTAAATATTTGAGTTTCTCACCATCAATACTCCCAGTTTCCCGAATTTCGTCAAATTACCATGTTATGAACAAAAATAATATAATCAAAATACCAAACAAATTTTTTTTTTGGAAGTCCTGTATCTCAAGAACCAAGCCGTTGCGGATCCATGTTCATATGAACTTTTTATCTTTAAATTAGTCAAAGATTCACCCTTTAAAGTTTGTACAGGTACTTAGTGCATATTAAAAATAAACTTGACGTAATGTAAAGTGTAATACAATTCTAAGTCAGCAAGGACCTCACTTGTATTTATTTACCGGTGAGCAACTGAACTTAGCATTTTGCGTAAACCAAATTGTATTTTATTATTTATATATTTTGTACAACTAATTTATTATTATTAATCTATATATATATTAATATAATTTTAAGTCACCATTACTTTTTCGTTAAAATTATTATGTTAGGTAAAGTTATATTATAAAATGTTGTAACGCAGTAATAGGAGCTGCAATCGTTGAGGTGTCAAGAATGGACTTGCTCCATTTAGGTATTCTGCGGTTAGTTCGATACCGCTAAACATATCTAGACGGTAGATTGTTGTATTTACGGTTCCGAGTCAATTCGAAATTCACCACACTTTCCATTCCGGACCAAGGATCGACCAACAATTCGACAGTAGACAGGTCAAGGACGACGTCTCAATGGACCTACAGCCTCAGCGCGGCGAGACAATTAGAATTTTCACCTTACTTTCGAAAATTTCGCCATCGCGCTCCAAGCCGCCTCAAGCAGCCACAAAATACTCTCCACACTAAGGTCGACGGAGAAGAGGGCCCCTTCCGAACGACGCAACTATTCATCGATGTTTCCAATTTACCCGTCGTCGAGCACAAAAGCCGTTCCACATGACTCAAACTACCCCAATGCATCAACCCTCATCCACGATAACACAATTTGAGTGTCGAAGTGAAAATTAGGTCCGAGTTCCAATTCCAAAAATTTCCGAATATTACGGAATTCGGACCTAAACAAAACAACACCCTGCTCATCATTATTCTGAGCAACCGAGGGAGATTCAGCACTCCGGAGAGGCCATAATCCAACATCGCGATTTTCCACCATGGTTTTGGAAGCTACATTAGATCGGGGTGATGGAGAGCCACCAAATCCAAAAGTGACCGAACGTCGACTTTGGGCATTTGCGCTTCTTTAAGCAGGACACGGACACCTGCCCGGAGTGTGTACTCGACTTTTTTACGTTTATGTCATTAACGTTCAATGAAATTGCTTTGTACTGTATAATCTAGAGTTCTATATATACACATTTATCCCGAAATAAATAATTTTTTCATAATAAATTTTTTTACAAAAATCAAGTTCATTAGCTTCTAAAATTACTCAAGCTTGCCGTCTAGGTCAGTCCTTGCCTACAACGAAGACCCCTACGGGTAACCAGCTCATTAGCTGCCAATCACTCGCTCTCCTACGAGGCGCAATGTCCAAGTTCCTATAATTTACAAGTTCTCATCAGGAACCTCATAATCAGTGGATAGCCACCACAAAGATTGTAGGGTCCTAGCACTCGAAATATTGAGAAATCCTAAGATAGACTCAGTGCAAAACACTATACAGAGTAAGTAGAATCCTCAAACTTGAACTCACATTCAGGGTCACTTGAAAGCCTATTCGAAATAAAACAGTAAATTATGTGCAACATCTGTGTCTTGGATTACAAATTGAATTGTGGACTCTTCCCTAGTAGCCAACAACCTCATCATCTATGGAGGAAGAACGTAGGTATCAGAGTTGTCCACCCCCGACTGCCCCATTGGTTAACATCAAGAAGAAGGCGCACGAGTCAACTGGAAGCCCCTTATCGGCGAGCAGACGAATAACCATCCGGCACCGTTGATAAAAGAGGGTCCAGACCAAATCGTTCCATCCGATACCATCAAGATGCTAAACGAAGAAAAGCATAAGCATAAGATCCTTTTATTTATCATTGGTTTACGATTGGAAATTAATAATTTCACTGAGTAAGATATGAATCTTACTCAATGAAATGAATTATTTCCAATCCTACACCGGTGGTAAATATATTTACAATAATTGTTAACTGTTGAAGGATTACAGAATAGAGTACTGGCTATCATTGATAATGGGATACCGCTTTATCCGTGTACGTTAGTATTTTATTTTTTCAAATATTGGAGTTCCATATGACACGAGAGCACATGACAAAAATGTGACATTGCGATAGTTAATAAATGTCTTATGACTTTTCAAATGAGTTTTTTTTTTATCAATAACGGAAAAACCATTGAAGATATACGCTTCAAACTTAAGCAAAGCGCTGGACACATTCCTGAAAGATTGTCGTAACCTCGCCGTTACACCCTATAAAAATAAATTAACACTATAGCAATTAATGGATAATCCACCGCGATCCCAAATGAGAACGAAGCCATCACAAGAATAAAACGAATTAATTAAATCCCGTCCGAGTAAGGCCGTTGCGCAACACGCATCGGCCTTTCTCAAATCCCAGCTCGTTAATTTGTCACAATTCTTACTTAACGCACTCGATAAACTACAAGAAATTAACTCTATAAATGGACGCCGTTGACATTTCGAGGATTTACTGCACGGTTTTGTTCAGACGTGACACCTGTTACGTTGAAAAAGTGACTGGTAAGGTGAAATCAATCAAGTTGGCGATGCTCCAAGCTAAAAATGTAATACAGTCCCGATATATTTACTCGTTAAGCAAAATAATAGTTTTTCAGTTGAATACTAAATGGAGAATTAACATATTAAACTGAAACCAACCCAAGTTTAGTAGCCGAATTAAACAAATTTGGACGTTTTTGGTCTACGGAGGAGCTACAGTGCATTTATTAAATACATAAAATAATGTTCGTAATCGAGGGATTAAATGATATTTTAGTTCTGTGCTAGATATACAGGGTGATTTAGAACTTATCCAAAAAAAATTTTGGATGTACAGGGGACCCTTACAAATACAATTTTGTAAACAAAAAATCAAAAAGGGCGGTTCGAAAATGATTTAAAAATACACTTCTGTACGGCACTGGAAACTGGTCTACTTCGCAAGGAAAGAAATATGTAATGTACAGTTTTTCACAAAATAACTTTATTTTATAATAAAACAATACAACAATGACCAAATTATCTCAACACAACACCTCGTCAGTCGTCTGTGGTCATTCTCTCTCTCTCTCGTGTCCCTGCCTTTCAGTCCGAATTTCCGCGCCTTGGCCTTCACTTCTTATCGTTGTTTTATAAACAACGGCCCCAGTCGAAATAATACCCTAACAGTAAATAGAATTTTATCGCACCTATTTTATATCGGCAAATTCAACTGCTCTTGCCTTTATTAATTAATAAAATTAATTTGTGTTTTTAAGTAATAAAATCATTTGACATACCCTATGTTACAAAAACTGTTCAATATTTCATCCACCAATGTGTAAACATATTTAGGTCCGTTTTATACAGTTTCTACGAACTAACACAAATGTCTTGTTTCACCATAACACAAATGCTTCACCATAAATTATCCATCAACTCCGAATACACGCAAACCATATTTGGCACTAACTACCCATTTTTGACACTAACTACTAAAACACCACAGATAACAGATAAATATCGCAACGACGATTGCAAAATCCGAATTCATTATTCGGAGTCGCTGAGGCCACGTGGCGAATGACGCTAGAGACTACAGTTGTCCAGCTATGTAGTGGTTGAATGTACTATAACTTCAATATTTTTTTTCTCGGAAACTATAAGGATTTTACAAAAAATTTTTTACAATATTGATTACATTTCTCATGCTGCATCTATTCCCAAATTTTTTTGGATAAGTTGTGAATCACCCTGTATAGTTCATATTTGCGTGTTTTGAAGTAATTAATAGTATCAAAGACTAACGTGCATCTTAGTCGAGGAATTTAGGTCATGACTGGAAGTCACCGTAGAAGAATCCATTCAAAGCAAAATTGCGATATCAAATGAAATTCTGGGCAGAGATTAATCTCAAACAATGTCATTGCCGCTACTCATACACTGACTGATAGTGCAGAACAATAAAATCATATTGATTGTGAAGTAAATATTCACATTGCTAAAAATAAATAAAATGCCTACTGATGTTTTACTGATACGCCTTTTAATTGAATAAAAGCGTGCAACAAAAACATTTTTTTACAATGGAAATTACGTATAAAAACCGCCACTTTCGTCACGATCGTAGATAAAAGTAACAATAATCCTTGGAGGACTTTTCTCCCTGAAATTAAGAACAAAGATACTGAGTGTAAAACGACTAAAACAACACTTAAGAAATATTTTATATACCAAGTACACTTTTATATACACTTAAGTGTATCTTTTAATTATAAAGGCGAGGAAAAGTCAAAAACTTACAAAGTAGCATGTTTACATAAGTACCATCTTTCAAGGCGCAAATATACATGGTGTTTCATTAGAAAATACTTAGGTTTTATATGTTAACCTGATATTTAATGATTTTGGACATAAGTACCAGAAAACTCATATGTTTTAAAAACCTTTACGCAAATTTATTTTGAATAGTGTGGTGAATTTTGGTGTAACCAGCCGGTATTTTGTTACTGAATCCAACATCTAAAAGAAACATATTCGAAAAGCAGGAACAATAAATAACATTTTATTTAATTTAAACGCAGCCGAGCCATATTAAATTCTTCTTAGCGTAGGAAGCTTTATTAACTGTTTTCATCGTACCGCGATAACTGATGAGATGCCTATTAACCAAACATATTAATCGGCTGCTAGTCCTAATTAACAGTTCCTCTATTTGAATTGTCGTTTATAAAGAAGTATATTCTTAACCTATTTATTAAAAACAAAATACACCATATTTTGATCGATATGTATGTGCGTCTACTCTCTACAGAATCGATGGTAGTTTTGAATCTACTTTTTTTGGAGAAAATATGGTATTAAATGAAACATACAGATTTTTCTAAAGCGTTCGACAGGTTAGATCATAGTATTCTATTGGAAAGGTTAGACGTATGTGATGTCTCTACAAGACTGTTGAATTTGTTTAAATCGTACTTGAATCGGAGGATACAGTATGTACAAAATATGGAATTTAAATCTGAACTCATAAATGTATTGTCTGGAGTTCCCCAAGGTTCCATTTTAGGACCCCTAATATTCAATATTTTTTTGAATGATATTAGTAAATATTTAGATGTTAATTTCTTACTTTACGCTGATGATATGAAGATATTTGTTAATATTGATAGTTTAAATGATTGTCAGAACACAAAACGCTTTAACATCAGTGAATACATGGTGTACAGAAAACTTGTCTTCCCCTTAACATAAGTAAATGTAACATAATGTTCTTCTCTAGAATGACTTGTCCTGTGATCTATGATTATAAGATTAACAATCGCTCTCTTACTCGTCCCAATAATTATATAAAAAATTTGGGAGAGACGTTTGATCAAAAATTATCTTTTCATGAACACATACGCAATGTTTCTTCATCATCTTATAGAAGCCTTGGGTTTGTGATCAGAAATTGTAGAGATTTTGCTGATCCTTCTACAATAGTAATCCCAACATTGGATTTTCCCACAATATTCTTTTGGACATGTTTAACTGTAAGCCCTTAGAGACACGTCGAGATATGCATTCTGTTGTTTTTTTGTATAAGTCACTAATCATGTGTATGATTGTCCTCAAATTTTGGAACGTTTTAACTTCCACGTGCCTCGCGCCAATCTACGCTACTCGAATATGATGTACCTCGCAATGCCTAATACTAATTAATTATTGTCATCACCAATTTATGTCTTATGTGAAAATTGCAACAGCCTCCAACATAATATATATAATAATTGACTTTTTTTTCATGTAACAAAATCAATAACGAACCTATTTTAATTGGCTTTTGTTTGTTTTGTTATTCATTTTATGTTGTGTCTTCATGGGCATTTTTCTTTTTAGCTTGTGTATATGTATAATGTTTATCGTATTTTATACTATTTTACTAAAGCATATGACTGTTTCACACTACTGTTATTTTAATTAATATAAAATAGTTTATTAAGTTTTATTACTTTTGAATTTATTTATAGTTTCTTTTTATCTTCGAATTGTTTTACCAATTGTTACTGTTATTTTTATTTTTTTTATATTACATATTGTGTTCCCACCCATTCAGTAATTGGATATTTTCTGTTGAATGGTGTATCAAATAAATAATATCGTTTCTTATACCAATTTTTCACAATACTTTTAATCCACATTTATTTGTATCATGTTAGTTCCTAGTGTTAATTTTTCAAAATCTTTTATCAATAACTGCTTTAGTTAATATTAAATATAGATAAACATGTAAAAATCGTCTCCTATGGTTACAGTTCAATTTTTTATGATGTGGTGAAACCTCCGTCTTCTGTATCATAGTTTGAAGGAATTAAAATATAGAACTTTAGCAAAGTCAAAACCATTGATTTTACTATCGCTGTACTTGTTTCTCAGTCAGTTGAATAATAATCATTATAATTATTCTAATTCAAAGTAAACACACTGTTCTTAACCCAATACTTACCCAATAATTACAAGAAAATAAAGGGTTTCTATTTTTTTTTTTATTGGCCTCAAAGCTTAATGGAAATTAAGTAGGTATATCAGTAAATAGCTTTCTGTCACTTGTTTACTTTGACAAAAAAATTTAGGAACACCTTCTGTGTCGTTTGCGTGTTTCTGTGTTTCTTAGATATGCACCATATGGTCTGGTAAGCGGTGATGTAAATTTTTATGGAAAAAAAATGCTACCAAAGATCATACGACTTTACGTAACTCGCGAAGTGTTACAGCATTTATCGTCTCCAACACAATAAAATTAAATCGACTACACCAACCCTGGCCTGGTGACCCGCCATCTTCCATATATGGAGTTGATAATCTCCATTAAAATAACGAACAGAAACATATGAGTGAAGGTGAGTCAGAATGTTCGAGTTATTATACTTGCAGGAGGTTTCTGATTTCTTGCCGAGCGACAACCCCGCGCTTTAGGCGCCATGTGATACATATGGCGCGGACATAGGCGCCCTCATTAAAATTCAAAAGGGTACTGAAATCCCAGATAGTTAATTGAAATGTTACACATGGTTTCTTTCTTGCTTTACAGTATTATTCGTTTTTAATAAATTTTAAAATGGGCATTTGTCATTTTCCTTTTTTTTTTAATAATTCGATAAAGGGTAACAGGAAATTTTTAAACTTTTCATGTTGTATTTGTTTTTGTCCCCTATATCGAACTCTAAAGACATGGGCCTCAATTTTTTAAACATTATGTACATAATATATTTTACATGCAAAATTTATTTTCATTTAACAAAATAGCAATCGAATCTTTTGGTTTCTCATTTGTATTGGCCTCTTCCTTTTTCAAAATTTTTATTTATACGTTTTAATATAAATTTTTTCCGAAAATAAAAAAGGGACAACATACAGGGTCGGTGATATGTATGAAAACGGTCGATTATCTCCTAAAGTAAGATAACTATCGAAAAATCATAAAATACAAACGTTTCAGGGTTTTTTAAAATCTATTACAATAAAGAAAAATTAAGTACCTACATATACCAGTTTAAGCTGGTGTTTCTAACAATATCCAATACCAATTTTTTCGAAAAAGGAGACGTTTTCGAGTAAATTGTTTTTTTTTATAAATTTAAAATAAGTATTCGACATTGTTGAATAAATCGAAAATAATACCCAAAACTATTCGTTTCACAAAAACGGAATTATATATTTGTTGTACATTCAATATAATGTGATTAAAGAAAGTCCTAAAAAATCAATGGCGTAGGAATTTTAATTTTCTGAGGAACAACCCCTAAAAAATTTAAATTTGGTATGCCATTAATTTTTTTAATTTCTGATGGCTACATTGTATTTAAAATTACATTTCTAATAAGGCAAAATAATATATGTGAAAAAAATACATTTTTGAATTTGCGGTGAAACTGATTAGTCTTTCCCGCTGTTTCTCGTGGAATTTTCATATCGTTTCTATTTTATTTAGTTTTCCAAATAAAACTCTGGTAAAACACTTTACAGGGTGATTCACAAGTTATACAAAAAATCTAGGAATAGATGCGGCATGAAAAATGGAGTCAATATCGTAAAAATATCTTTGTAAAATCACTAGTTTCCTAGAAACAAATTATTGGAGTTGCAGTTCTTTCAACTATTACATCGCTGGACAACTGTAGTCTTTAGCATCATTTCCGTTGTGCGCTTTACGCAATGTGTCTGGAGAGGCACGCGGCCCCAGCGACTTCGAATACTGAAATCCGATTTTACAATTAGTATTAACGTCTTTGCGATAGTGTTTACAATAGTTTTTTTAGTATTTAGTGTCAAAAATGGTTCACGTGTATAGCAACTCGTTTTAATTTATATTCAACAACATTTATATTACGGTGAAGCATTTGTGTTATGGTGAAGCAAGACGTTTATGCTAGTACGTAGAAACTGGGTA
Source organism: Anoplophora glabripennis (assembly GCF_000390285.2). Taxonomy (NCBI): domain Eukaryota; kingdom Metazoa; phylum Arthropoda; class Insecta; order Coleoptera; family Cerambycidae; genus Anoplophora; species Anoplophora glabripennis. Next base: position 383,930 of record NW_019417621.1, read on the forward strand.
AGAGGGCCCAAATGTGTTTACACATCGGTGGACAAAACTTTGAACAATTGTAACTTCAGGTATGTCAAATTATTTTATTATTTAAAACCACATATTCATTTTATTAATTATTAATAACAATATCGGCAAAAGCAGTTGGATTTGTTGATATAAAATAGGTGTTATAAAATTTTATTTATTTCTTTCCCTGCGAACTTCTTTCAAGTTTTTTTCCGTTCATTTTTTATTACACTTCGCCTTGTGGAAGGTCAGGTTTTACAGTGGACCAGGTTCAGTGCCGTGCAGAAGTGTATTTTTAAATCATTTTCGAACTGCCCTTTTTTATTTCATTTTTTACAAAATTATATTTGTAAGAGTAATCCAATTTTTTTTTGGATTAGTTCCGAATCACCCTGTATAAGCACCTGCACCTGTTTCTGTTTCATAGCAAGGTAATATATAAAAGCATTTTTTTTCAAAACTCAATTTTGTACAAACTTAACTCAGCAAATTTTTGCCTATAATTAGTTGTGTAATTGTTAGTTAAGTCATTACTCAATTTATCAATTCAAAAATTCGACACTCTGTATCTCGGAAACGAAGCGTTATACGATTGTTTTTCTTATTTTGAGGTATTCTATCACCAGGTGAAATTTGGCGTATGCAATTCGTGGCACCCTATATTCGTTTACACTTAATATTCGAAAGTATAATTAACAGAAACAGAACAGAAATGTCTTTAAATGCGATTAAAATAATTTATCGAGGCTTTTTAGGTATTCCTAATAGAAATCTATTAATTTTTCTTCCTGGAAAATTGCCCAAGGCGTTCACTTTTCCTTTCGTCGGAACGGCAATGGCCTATGAAACGCATTGATGACTAATTCAAGACATATTCGTAGCGGCTCGCCGCATCGCATGCGATTACTTTATAATCAATTTAGCGTAGGGTTGGTTTGGTGCCAATGACGAATCCTGCACAGGCAGCAGTCTGCGTCCGACTCGACTGCACTCCGGAGATTGTCTGGATGCCAGAGCGAAATTAAAATGGACAGATCCTTATAATAGAATACGATAAAAAATTAAGTTTATGTGCATGTTGCTGCAGAAATTTGCACGTGATGCGTCAAAATTTTTAAAAATGTTGCAATACAGACGCGTACACACAAAAATTACAGCGTGTTTCTAAAATAAGCGCGTTCGATCTGTTGAGAGCTTAATATGGCATAGTCTGTTTGGAAATGAAAGAGAGTAATAAATCCCCGAGATAAAAACCGGCCATGGGCGTGGTAATATTTCGTTTCAGGTAATTATCGGGTAACACTAATGCTAATAAAAATGACAGGGATTGGAAAATCGACTATCTACAGACTTTTAAAGGAAACAAAAATCGAACAAAATCATCTACAGAGTCGTTATAGATGATTTCTTCAAAAATGTCATTCTCAGAAAAGTACACTCATTTTATTTTAAAAAAGAAATACTAACACTAAACAAAATTTTAAGTGAACTTTCAGAGGACAACGATTTGCCAAAAATCAGTAGAAGCAAATTATGGGTCGTCTTACGAGAGTTGAATTTTTGCTGGGAAAAGCAGAACAGCAAGTCAGTTCTTATCGACAAAGATGAAATTCTTTGTTGGTGAAGATCCTACTTAAGATCAATTAGAAAATTCCGTGACGAAGGGAGGAATATTTATTATCTAGACGAAACTTGGGTCAACGAGGGATATACTGTAACAAAAGTATGGCAAGATAAAAATGTAAAAAGTTTTCGACAAGCATTTTTGGATGGACTTTCAACAGGGTTCAAGGCACCTTCAGGTAAACGGCGAAGATTAATAGTGACACATATAGGTAGTGCCAGTGGTTTTGTAGATGGCGGTTTACTTTTATTTGAATCTAAAAATACAGGTGACTATCACGAAGACATGAACGCAGATGTTTTCGAAGAGTATTTTACACAGATGTTGGATCTTGTTCCTCCGGGGTCTGTAATTGTCATGGATAATGCCAGTTACCATTCACGGCAAACCGAGCGAACGCCTACGACTGCTTGGAGGAAAGCCGATATAATTCAATGGTTATTCGGACAAAACATTTCTTTTGAAACAAATATGGTGAAAAAGGAACTTTTGACACTTGTCAATCTTAATAAAGATCAGAAAAAATATGTTATCCATGAAATGGCAACAAATCGGCAAATAACGGTACTACGGTTACCACCTTATCACTGTGAACTTAACCCAATCGAATTAGTCTGGGCGCAGGTAAAAGGAGATGTAGCGCGAAATAATACGACGTTTAAATTAAGTAACGTGAAAATTTTGTTAAAAAATTCCTTGGAACGAGTAACTGCAGATAACTGGCAAAGATGTATACATCATGAACAAAAAGAAGAGGAGAAAATATGGGAACTCGATAATTTAATTGACGTTACTGTGGAACCTATCGTTATCAAATAGGAGACGAAGATAATTCATCAGAATATTCAGAGGATGAATTTTAATATACCTACTTTTTTATTTTCTTTATTGTACATTTATACAACACTACATTTACTCACCATAATTTGAATTTTCAAAATACATATATTTTTGTGTGGAATAAAAGTCTATTCATTAAATTTAAATAAATATTTTGATAATAATATTGAATAATTTTATTTGAATTACTAAAAACCCTCTTAACCCGATTATGATGCTTAAAGTAGCCTCATGTTTTGAAATGCTGTTTTTATATTGTTTACTTATAAGAGAAATGGACAGAGAAATTGAAGCGGCATAGACAAAGACGGATTGTCTTTTTAGCTACCTGCTACAATTTAGTACAGTCCGATCGCACAAAGTTTTTTTAAAAGTACACCTCATCTATACCGAAACTACATAATATAAAAATATTGAATATAAGCACCAGTACTACATTTATTTACGATTTGCATACATAATAAGCTTTTATTACTCTCATTTCTAAACAGACTATAATTTCAAGGAAGTCTCCTCTCAACGTTTTTTGACAGTTCAAATGTTTACTTTAAAAATTACTTTTTTAAGGGCTCTTGGATGGAAAGTATTGAATCACTGGGAGCGAAATTAAAGAAAAACTTGAATAATAGAAACAAATTACTTTTTCTATTGCTTCCTACCCATCTATGTGGAAAACGAATGTGTAAAAGTCAGAAACAGTTCGAGAAACATGAGGAAGAGCGTTCCGTCGTTTATAAAAACCATGCTTACACATGTGTGTAATGGAATGTCATCTAATAAATTAGGAAAGGTATTTGTTAGAACCTCGAAATATGCGGCTCCGTTTAAGAGTGAAGGTAACACAATTGGTCCAAATAAGTTGTCACTGAAAACCCCACACTACACATTCACTGAAAATCGCTATTGCAAACGTGAATTATGTACAATGTGATTATCATCACACCAATAGTGAGTGTTCTCTTGTGAACAGCATTCGTCTGTGAAAAATAACTCACTCCACACAGCTGCGTTTGAAATATCCATTTCATATGCAATATTGCAGGTGCTGCGGCACGAGTTTTCGTTGAAAGGGTTTTCTTCCCTATTTAAGACGTTGCAGTCTTTCTTGTCCACGAATTTCATACGTTAAGTTTACCCTACCGGTGCCTCGCAATCTTTGAACAGAGTTTTACACCATTCTGGGATGCGGTTGTTATCTTCGGTGATAACGATTCGCATACAAACAACAAGTAATATTTAAATCACCGCACTCCCTTTACCATAATACTCTATCCGCTAATAATCAAATGATTAAGTGGGACGACTCAGGGTCGGGCTAAGTTTCGCGTAATAATTTTCTGGAACACATAACACTTTAAACACCGGTTTGTAAATGAAAATTTGATATTCTCACGTCTTCTACTACACACTCTTACAGTTTCAAATACTAGGTTGAGTGGCAATATTAGAAATGGTACTACTTCAGTTCTTCAAACAAGATAATTCTGTAACATTACCGTTTTTCCCTGACGTGATCTGAACTTCAAATCTCGTTTCCCATTTTTTATAAAATATTTTTCACACTATTTGCGTAACTATGTACTTCGCTTTTTAATTTTTACAAACAGTCAAAAATTAGCATATCATCAATGATGTTTATAAATTGACAAATCAATTTTATTCATTCTGCAAAATAACTTTAACTACGTTTATTTTGAAGACAGAAGTTCGAATAAACACATCTCTAATTCCCAGAGGACTTTTCGAGTATAAAGGTAAAAGTTGTAGGCAAATTTTTTATATTTTTTAATATCTACGTTGCAAAGACAAGTGAACATCGTATTAATGACAAACGGGGCTAATATAGACTCTTTTAAAGGAAGCATCCTGAATATTTTTACATATTTAAATAGAGTGCTTTCTTGCGATTACAAAATACAATGAGCATATTCTTCTAATAGTACGAAAGATTTTGATACAGTAAAAAGAGCATATCTTCAAAAAGAATAATACATGTTGGATAGAGAATTCAAAATCTGCTTTAATTCATTACGTTTATGGCACACTTTCTTAGATATAACTTCCCTAGTATTAAAAACAGACCCATCAAACTTTCCATCTACACGTCCCAAAACGATATATCTATATATGAAAAAAATATACATATTTAAAAATACTATATATGATAGGTCTAGATTTCAGTAAAGCGATGTTCATTTATTTTTAAAAGTTGGGAATACTATAAGTTCGGGAATATGAGGAAAATAATTTTCAACTTCATAAATCGAAAACAGTCGCTTGTACAACAAAAACGGATGTTTTTGAGCGCTACCGGGTGGTGTGAATATAAAACATTTTTTTAATCCCACTGAAAACATATATTACCAGAATGTAATTATCTTCAGTCGTTCTCAAGAACATATTTTCCAAGATATATCGATCGCCCTGTACGTACGTAAAACCTTATTTTTTCGCACAAGAGCAAACACAACAGAATTTGTCTATGACAAACGGGAACTATGCAGTATTGCCGATATTAAGTGAAGAGTTCAAGAGTTCTTTTTAATATGTATGAGACAGGAAGGAAAAAGTTAAAATATATGATCTATGTAAACAATACATCAACGAAATTTTGAAATATGTACTTCCCCTCAACTGCTCTCTCGCCTGGACTAGAGGACAATAGGAATTTCGAGTCAGTTGAACATGTAAAAAGCGCCTGGCAATAAAAGTTAATGACTTTCATAGGCGCCCCTAAAAAAGTTTTCTGCTAAAGGTAAAAAATTATAATAAGTTGTATATAATGTATAGAAAATTTCTATATGTTCATTTGGCAAACATATTTTAAATATTTATGTCCTCAAACAATTTTATTATATTGATGGTAAATGTCGTTTTGTTCCGTTTCAAAAGGTCTCCAAAATGTCATGTAATAATATGATTTCTCCCTTTCGGAGTTGTAATATCAATGATTAATAGAAGGTGACGATAAAAAATTAAAATTACCTGAATAACACCAAATTCCGTATTGCTGCACTGCACTGCTGGGCAATTTGTCAACACTTGTCAACAGCTGAGATTTATTGCCCAGTGGCCCAATGCAGCTGTGTTAGATTTTGTTTGCCCGCGCTCGCATTCTTCAACTAGGCGTATAAATTTCTACCATCTCCACGTTTGGTTCGATCAGACCTGTATATGGGTACGGTTAAATAAATATGGGAACAAGTTTTTCAAATATTTCAATGCCGAGTTGCTGCGTCATCGACCGAATCTGGTACATACTGTCTAAGTCTTGGTTCTTCAATTGATATCGGAAAGACTATAGCTAAACGTGACATCGATCCTCAAAATCAATTCTTCGACTAACGCCCAACTTTTGCGATTCTAAACTCTTCTGCATGCATTCCTTTCCGAGTCCTGCACAACGGCCCGACGCGAAGATATAAAAGCGATTAAACCGAGCTATTCCTCCCGGTGTAAATATAGCAGCGTTTGTTCTATTCCTGAGGCCACTCGACGTATTTATAGCCCTCCTTCGAAATAAATTCGCTCTATCCCGAGATTAATCTAGAGATCCTCCGACTACTTTGTTGCCTCTTCGCGCCTTAAGAATTAATTAGCCACTTATCATTGGCATGCTGACAAGTTTAGTGCGCGGCATTAACCGATTAGTATAAACGAAGCGGGATATTCGGGTTATTAGCGTAAGCGTGCGTGATATGAGCGAAATTGACATACCGTTCAATTACCTCGAAGGTATTTCGTTTTCGACTTGCAGCGGATCCTGTACGAAGACATGTGTGATCAAAAAAACCAAAAAGATGAGTTAAACTAAGATGTAATGTAATAAAAGCCCTTTACGGCTACTACCAGTAGCATTAGCTTTCCCAGTTTCCAAACTTTTGTCCTTTCCAATATTCTGTTTCTTCACTATGGATTGAATGCACAGATATATTCTTCTAGATTCCATTTAAAAATGCTTGAGAGTTGAATGACTTCCGACTGTGACGGATTCGTCATTACGCAAAGGCGTACGTAATGTTTCATAATCAGTAGTTGGTAATAATCACCATTCTTCATGAATCCGCTATCATTTCCTATGTTCACTCACGCTCCCCAGACGATGTTCTTATACTGTCGTATCTTGCCATTTCTATTAGCTCTTCTTTCAATAATTCTCGCTAATCTAGTCTCCACCTTAACGAAATGGATTACTGCGTAATCCTGTAATATGGCACTACTCATCTGTACTTTTAGCTGATTGGAGTTCTCGTTGGTTGGCCTTTTTCCATTGTAGTTTTCTCTCTATCTCGGACCTTCCAGTCTGGACCTGGTGTTCCCAGAAGCAGGACAAGCTCTTTTTGTTGTATGCAACTTGTAATACACCCTCTCGATGGAACTTTGCACCAAGACTTTCAACTGAGCCTTTTCTCGCTGTTTTGTTATTAGCACTTTTGCACTTTGATACTTCTTGTATCCTTTCACTGTTTTTGGGTTTGGCTAAGGCACTTTGTTTTTTGGCTAAAAACCACCTTTATGTCGACCTCAGGACCGTAGTTAATTCTGGATGATATGGACAACGTCAATTCAACATTGATGTTATGATGAATAATGGTATGACTTTAAAATATGCAGTTAAACGTATACGATACCTACAACGCTAGTGAATTCTTGAGATCGCAAGAACGCTAGTTACTTATCAGCGGAAAACTAAAGTTGACGTTCGAACCCGCTTAGGGATGACTCCGCCAATACCCAAAGTTGTTCTTGGGTGCGATTTCTGACACGTGGTCTGTTTGGATTTGAGCGATCACTGGGGTAGGCTCGATATGTCAACTGTTCCAGCTCGAACTTCGTGGCATTTCTGGTGATTCTCGGAATAATTCGAAACTGAGTCGTTTTTGTGGGCGACCCGCGATGGTCTTAGGTGGTCTCTCTACCAACATCATCGGGTTCTCTGGATTTTTCCATTTGCATCTTGCAACCCTTTGCACTGTATGTGCCTTGTTGACCCATATTTCCTTCATGTCATAAATTATTCTTAGTTGCTGCCGATATTTTTAAATTTTCTTTAGAGAATCTAATATATATTTTACAATCAATAAGAATACTTTTCCGTACTGAAAATTCATACTTTTCTCAATGAGTCTTTGCCTATTTTAGGAACGATTTCATTTTCAGCATCAGCTTGGATTATTTCCCAATACTGGCATTATTAATGTTTAAAGTTAAAGGATAATCGTATTTTCCATAATCATCATTTATATTTTTCCTCGACTGATTCTTGTTTTTACCTTTTATCGCTGAGTGAAGAATACTATCTCATTCAACGCTTTTATATTTTCCCTATTTTCTCTATTCTTTAGAAAGTTCTTTATTTTTTTCTCACTCTCTTCCTTTTATCATAATAACGTTATATCTTGATACTACTATTACACAATAATCTGCAAAATTGTAACATACAACTTGACTATTATTATAAGGACATGGTCTAAAATGCTTAACAAAAAGGATTTGTGAAGTTAAAATTCACATTTTAGTGTTTTGTTGATAGAGCACTAGGTCTCAAAACCCTTAGTTTATCAAATAAAAAGCAATTTTCCCTCAAATTTCTGAGCAGTATCTCGTGTTTCTTTTTGTGATAACTGAAAAGAGATATACAGGGTGATTCAGTCATTACTTTATGAAATTTAAGAATATGAATACGCGATTTAAAAAATTTTAAAGCATATTTACGCTGAAAAAAAAAAAACATTTTCAAATTATTATTTAAACCCCTGACCGCTGACCTACAAAGGTTCATCGAGAGTGAATTTTGACCTACCGTATTATGCGCACTAACCGTAGCGAAATGAAAAAAACGATCTTTTTACCTAGACACATAAATGAATAAATATTTTTTTACATTTTAAATATTAACAAGTAGGTATTATTTATTTTTAATAAAAACAAATGTACCTATAACAATAATAATTGTTTTCGTATGATAGGTTATTACAATTTATTATTTTTAATATTGTTATCGTTTTCACTGTTTTATAATTGAATATGAGTTTTTAGTATTATGTTCAATTAATTATTCAGTTTGTAGTACGTATACCTAGTGACTTATTGCTTTTCAAAGAGTAGTATGGTATCTACCTATATAAAATATCAGTACGGCTAAAAAAACACTCATTCGTCCATAGCACTTTGTTAATAAAGTTGGATTCGCTGCATTTTGATCTTGAAACTAATTGCAAAATTCAAGACGACTGAGGAAATCTGCTGTTTCGCTTCAACGTTCCAATGCTCTATAGTTTGCCGACGCATTCCCTATCATAAAATGTGCTCATTTTAATCGTGTAATTTGCTCATTTTTTTAAAGGTCGAGTAATTTTTCTTTTGTTTTATTTCATTATTAGGCTTTCCGAATACATGGTTAAAATTATTATTATGACTGAACCACCTATTCTTAAAAAATCCATATGCGAAGAAAATATATTAGTAAATCATTGTTAATTTACAATATTTCTGTCGTATCAGTTACATTATTAAAATTATCAACGGATTACAAAAATATAGAAAAATTATTTTCAGCGTTAATATAAACAATAAAATTATTATCAACAAACAACATTTCTTCGTTTTTAGTTTATTTTGACAGTGTAGACTGTTTCTTAAATACGTATTCGCAATTTTGTTATTTATGTACAAAGTTATTAAAATAATAACCGTTATTATTTCTATTTGGACTCTGCCCCGTTCCAGAAAAAAATCCGCAGTCATTCAGCACCCTCCCACATTACCTCATTTCGCTGAGCATTCACCTTGATCGCCGAGATAACAAATCTCATACGAATGCGACAGTAAGAAAGTCAATGCAAAGTCAGCTACTAGAGCAGCAAGGAAGGCGTGGTAAGTAAGTAATGTTTCTTTACCAGATAAGTTTACCGGTGTGGGACATAATGCGACGATTTATTATTCCAGTTATAAACAATTCTATCGTACACAACGAGTATAGTAGTAAAAATTCTTCTCATATTACGACGGTCTTATTACTCACAAAGGAGTGATAACTGATTCGAAATTTTTAATAAATAAACAGCATTAAAGGTCGAAGGTCGAGTTGAAACAGATCACTACAAAAAGACCGCCGTTAAATCAGCTGTTAATTATTTATTTGGTACAAGATAAGAAAAAGTCGAATTAATATAGTTATTGCTTTTCTATGAAGTTTACATTTTAATAGATAGCGATAAAGACATTCCTTGGGTTAAGCAAAGGTTGATGACGATGTTTGTGCCAGACTTCCTGTCTGCGTTTTTAAGAAGGAGTAATCTTATTGTTTATCTGTGATCAAGTATGTGATCAAGTACGACTGCATCTGTTCTTCATTACGGCCTGATTGCCCATCCAACATAAGTATGAATTTGATTGTTAATCGTGAAACTGGATAACTAGAAACAACAGTACTAGTACTACTTACATATCTGGGATGTTTATGAAGGTATGTTCGATATACAATCGATGGTGTTGTCTAATCTTAAAGCCTACTTTTTTCTATAATATTAACATTAAGTACGACTAAGATGAACCTGTTACTGAGTATCTATGTATATGATCAAGTACCTGCAAGTCTGATTTTTTCTAAGATGGCACTAAAGAAAATATTATTAGCACTATATGTCTACGACATTTCTTAATGTTTGTTATTTTCGATTAACGTGTTATTGGCTGTCCATTTGATCAAGTACCTACGAGACTGACTTTTTTTTCTAATATTGGTAACTAAACTTGGTAACTAAAGAAAATATTTATTACATTGTATGTCTAAGATGTTTTCGAAAGTATACTTGATACTTTTTCAAGATATTGGACGAGACTTGTTCACCTGTTTAATCAAATACAAATATAACATAATTATATATATTGCACTTTGCAAGTGGCGTTTAGCCAGACTTGTTCACCCATGTAAACAAGAACTATTATCACTAATCGTGATAGTGATAAATGAAAACAATATTAATAGTAGAAAATTCTAAAGGTATGCTTGATATTTTCTAAATAACCTGTTTGTTAAAAAAAGTTTTATGGTCATTAATATGATCAAGTCTTTATGAAAGTAGGTTAGATGATAAGACAGGTTTTGTATCAATTTTTTGAGGAGTTTTATTGTCCATCTAAATGATCAACTGACTTTTAATATTTATATTGGTAAAAGTTTGTATATTTTCTTGATGATCTCAACCATCTTATTACCTGTTTAAGTATATGATAAAGTACAAGTACTTTCTAATCGTGATAATATTAACCGTAGAATTGTCTTTGATATATATGAAATTATGTTCGGCACAGTCGATGATCTTGTGTCAGGCTGAATCATTTTTCAATCAGTATAGTCTTGTCATCCATGTAAATGATCAAGTACGAATATGACTTTTTAATCTAAAAATAATAAATATCTTGTATTAAAGTTCAGGCTGCTACTGAAAAGTACTTATTTTTTCAATGTGTTTGAACAATACTTTGTATGTTCTTCAAATAGGATCAATCGTTCACCTGAATCTTAGTTGAGATCTAACTTATTAAACGGATTGTTGCTAGATGTAAATAAAACGTCTAAAAATTACGGTCGTAAAACCGACCTAAATCTGTTAAATCACCTCGTTCGCAAACATGCACATAACGATGTTTCTTCTCAAATTTTTTTTGGCAATGATGTGCGTGTACATTTAATGAATGAATCGATTCAGGAGGTCGAAAGCATTGTGCCGGCTTTATTTTTAGTGCCAACCGCAATAACAGAAATAAACCAAAATAAAAATATACGTTTTAGCATAATGTTTTTAAATAAAATGTTAAAACGGATGCAATGACTACTGTGAATTTATATTTGAAAATAAAACAGGTGCTGGTCTATAAATAATGCAACAGAAATGGTTGGAAATGAATAGTAGAATTAAATGATTCAATGGTTTTATTATGCCTGATGTTACAAACACAAATGTCTTGCAGCACCATAACACAAATGTTGTCTTGCTTCAACATAACACAAATACTTACGCTAGAGACTATAATAGTCCAGCGATGTAAGGGCTTTAAATAGTACAATCTCACTGGAATAGTTACATTAATTATTTATTGTCTCACAATTTAAGAAACAAGATGGGAAAAATTAAATTTTAAAGAGATAATGTATGGGTGTTTGCAACAAGTTTGTACATCTCAATACGAACTATTCATTGTAACTGCTAACATTAGATAACACTAACGTATTTATATAACAGATTTATATTTGCAACTGTACCTAGATATTTATGTTCCGTCGGGTGGTAAGTAATACGCTTAAGTTTATTACTCTCATAAAATAACTTCTTTAGCTGCGAATACCGTGGGCAGTTTAAAACGGCCTGATGCAATTCCATCATAGAAATATGGAAGATCTGGTTGACCTATTTCCTATTTATATTTTGGAAAAAAAAAATTCTACAACAGAAAATGTTATTCCTCACGCAATAATGTAAATGTAATTTCAATTGGCATATTCGAAATAATGACTACATTTACGATAATCAGACTTAATTTCATAATTGCATAATTTATCATACAATATCTAACAGTCGGCTATACAGTGTGTTAGTAAATAAGTGTGACAAATTTCAGGAGGTGATTCTACACGAGAAAATAATGGCAGTTTGCTTATAAACGTATGTTCGCAAATGATTCGTTTTCCGAGATACGGGGTGTCAAAGTTTTTCTTAAAAACTGACGATTTAATTTATTACTCTGAAACCGGTCGAGATGTGCAAATGAAATTTGGTGGGTTTTAAGAGGTAGTTATTGCGCATTTTTTGACACGCAATTAAGAATTTTATGTTCATCATTGGCGCGCGTACGGGTAATAATCTCAATTTTTTTAAAGAAAATAATGGTACGCCACTGAGATATTACAAATTAAAAATCATTTTTTGAATTCCTCGTTCAATTTGTGACAAAAAATCTCTCTTGCCTTTTCTTCGTATGGGGCGCCGTTTTGATGCAAAAAAAATAAAACATCTTAACGCGTATTTTTTATTTCTTTAATACATTACCTAGTAGGTTATTGTCAACATTTGTCTTAAATACGAATATTTTAAAGAAATGTCAAATTAGCGTTTCGTCATTATTAATTTATTAAGCTTTTAGTTTGCTATAACATTAGTGTTAATAAGTAATTAATTTTTCTTTTACCGAAAAGAATGGAAAATTTTACAAATACGGAATTGTCAGACATGCATTTTGTCTATGGTCGAAGTAATGGAAATGGTCGGCAAGCTCGACGATTGTATGCTGAGTTGTATCCAGGACGTAGGGTACCTCATCACACAATATTTGTTCGTCTTCATAAAAGTTTTCGCGAAAATGGTTCATTTAAGAAACAAACGGTTGACTGTGGGCGCCCTCGAGAAGTACGAACTGTGCAACTAGAAGAAGCAGTTCTCGAGTAAATTGCGGAGTCACCTGAAACAAGTACTCGAAAAATTGCCAACATATTGAATGTAAGCAACTTCACTATTTAAAATTCTTAAAGAACAGCAATTGTATCCGTTTCATATTGAACGTGTGCAAGCTCTACTACATAGAGACTTTTTTCCGCGCCTATTTTTTTGCCAATGGATTAATCATCAAATCACCCAAATTCCTAATTTTTTAAATGCCGTTTTGTTTACTGACGAGGCTACTTTTGGACGACAGTGTATACGAAATTTCCATAATAATCACTTATGGGCTGAGGAAAACCCCCATGGAATCTTTGAAGCTCATTTTCAGCATCAGTTTTCCGTAAATGTATGGCTTGGGGTAATTGATGATCATTTAATCGGTCCATATTTCCTCCCACAACGACTAACAGGCGAATCTTATCTTAATTTCCTACAGGAAGAGTTACCTGTTCTTCTTGAAGAAATTCCTCTACAGCTGAGACAACACCTATGGTACATGCATGATGGTGCACCAGCCCATTTTAGCATTAATGTACGTAATCACTTAGACACAGTATATCCAAATCGTTGGATAGGTAGGGGAGGTACGGAACATTGGCCTGCTCGATCGCCGGATTTAAATCCTCTTGATTTTTGCATTTGGGGTTTTCTTAAGTCATTAGTTTATTCCACTCCCGTTGAAAATGTTGATGACCTGAGGAATCGAATTATAGTCGGCTGTGAGACAATAAGAAATATACCAGGAATATTTGCGCGAATACGACAATCAATGAGGCGAAGAGTTGAATCTTGTGTCACGTCTGAGGGAGGTCATTTTGAACATTTGTTGTAGCTTTGCGCCTTTTCAAAATTTTATTAGTGTTATTTTCTGTTATTGTTCTGGTTTAATGTTATTGTATTAGATAGTTCTTGATAATGTATTAAAGAAATAAAAAATACGCGTTAAGATGTTTTATTTTTTTGCATCAAAACGGCGCCCCATACGAAGAAAAGGCAAGAGAGATTTTTTGTCACAAATTGAACGAGGAATTCAAAAATGATTTTTAATTTGTAATATCTCAGTGGCGTACCATTTTTTTCTTTAAAAAAATTGAGATTATTACCCGTACGCGCGCCAATGATGAACATAAAATTCTTAATTGCGTGTCAAAAAATGCGCAATAACTACCTCTTAAAACCCACCAAATTTCATTTGCACATCTCGATCGGTTTCAGAGCAATAAATTAAATCGTCAGTCTTTAAGAAAAACTTTGACACCCCTTATCTCGGAAAAGGAATCATTTGCGGACATAACGTTTATAAGCAAACTGCCATTATTTTCTCATGTAGAATCACCCCCTGAAATTTGTCGCACTTATTTACTAACACCCTGTAAATGGAGTCCCGGTATGGCCCCTAAGGAAACGAGAGCTCGAAATTCGAAATGTTAAACATATCCTTATATGGACGAGCTTTTATAAAAAGTTGGCGTTACTTCCAATATCGGAAATGTAGTAAGCGGTTTTCGAATTTTATGGGTCAAAAGGAAGTCGCTAGCGTCAGAAAGTCTGACGTGCGGTTGAAATGAGTACGTCTGTGGTGGCCCATTTCATAATTGCATAATTTATCATGCAATATCTAACAGTCGGCTATATATGGAGTCCCGGTATGGCGCCAAAGGAGATGAGAGCTCGAAATGTTAAACAAATCCGTATATGGAGGAGGCTTTTATAAAAAGCTGGCGTTACTTCCAATATCGGAAATGTAGTACATAAGCGGTTTTCGAATTTTATGGGTCAAAAGGAAGTCGCTAGCGTCAGAAGATAAGTCTGACGTGCGGTTGACATGAGTACGTCTGCGGTGGCCCATACACTACCGTTCCTTCCTGCCGGAAAGATGGCGGCAGGCGTGACTGAGACGAAGCAAGGACATGTATTTTTCTGTATACTTCGTTTGTTTTTCTTCTTAAACATTATCAGCCAACAAACAAGTTTCCTTATTTTCAATTTAATTTGTAAGTACAGTAAGTTAAGTAACTTAAAAAATCCGTAAAATATTTCGTATCTTACCTACGAATATCTTTGAAGAACAAAAGACCTTGAAGCGTCAGATTTTGTGTCATATCAAATAAATTATTATTAAAAAAAAAACAAAAAAACTAGATGTTTCAGGAAAATTCATACAATTTTGTACTGGCATTTTTTCTATCTCTTAAATTGACACATCTAAGAGAAAAATAATGCAATTTTGACAGCGGTTATTATCATTTTAGGACTCTAAGGGGAAAAATGAATCACGAGAAAGAACGACAGTATTAACCTCTCGTGCATGGCTACCTCACGATGAGTAACAAGTCGACATGAATACTAAAATACCGTAATTAATTCATATTCTGTGTCATCAGCTTCGATGACGCATGTATCGCTTGTAATCTCACTTTTTGAGTATTAAACAAGCATGAGGGAGCAAAAATCAAAGCGTCGAAGGGCAAATTTTCTGTGCACCTGTTTGTCAATCGGTAGCTGTAGCTTCCAGGTAATACTAATGGATTTTCATAATTATGGTACTCACTTGAAAAATATCAATGAAATTTTTCTAGGTATTCGAATATCGTTTTTTATTCACGAACGATGAAGTTTAGATAAATTAACCAAAACTTTCGTGAACGTTGTATTTAAAATTGTCTGCTTTAGACTTTCGACAATAAAAGACATTATGTCTTTTATGTCAATGTGTATTTACACCAGGAAAATTAGCGAAAATAAAAGAGTAACTCGAAAAAAGTCCTATCCGCGAGATTATTAAAAAATTCTCTAAAGGAACATAATACAAGACATCTCTCGTCTCGTGAGTCAAAAACTTTTATTAGCTAACTTTTCTATTTAAACAATTAAGTGAGGAAAACAGATTTTTCACTTTGCAGGGAGACCATCAATTTTAGCGAAAAAAGACTAACAGACAGCTTATAGGGAGTAAAATTATCTACAAAATGAGACTGGTTAAATTAAAATCGGTTAATAAACAAAAAAGTTATTGCAAAAAAACAAGAAAAGTGCCCATTTTTTCATTTGTTTATAACTATCGCATTTATTGTTAAAATTTTATAAAACCTATGACAAGTTGAGGGTTTTGTCATACTTTAAAAGTGTGCCAAAAGTGAGCGCTGTAGGTGCAATAGTTTTCG